>NC_069503.1:505474860-505632360 GCF_027579735.1 Bombina bombina | reverse complement strand
CTGAAGAAAAGGTTTAGGCGCTCAAACTATGAAAATTCTGCTCTCTGACTCTGTTCCAAGTCTGTCAGTGCACAGCCCTGGGCCGCATGTCACTGAGCAGTGAGCACAGATAGGCAGGCAGGTTTAGGCTAGCAGCGCAACTTTGCAAGCCCCACGGCACACCCACAACATTCATAGTGAAATTGGGCAGGGGAGGAGCAAAGTACAAACAAGCAAAAGCAGCCGGGAAAACTATTTGTTGAAATTGCAGCACTGGCTCAAGGGGCAAAAAAATTGTGAGTCTACAACTTCCCCAGTCCCACTAATGTTCACAAATGCCAGCCTCTAATAAAATAATCTATGCATCTCAACATTGTACATTGTATTTCTTTGACAACATTGCAAACAACATGCTTCCTTAGCGCTCCAATGTCAGTCTGGAGCTCTAGGAAGTTACCAGAGCTGGGGTTGGAGTGGCAGACAGCACGGCAATGATCTACTTTGGAGAAGGGAGTGAAAAATGTTTCCGCTCTCAGCACTTTGCATCTGATCTCCATCTTTCCTCTCACTACCTCTGAGCTCCACAGCATGCAGCAGATCTGCGCTTTCTTTGCTGCTAGTACCGCAACAGGTAAGACTTATAACTGAAGCAGGAGGGGAATTCTTCGTTAGTTTTTATTGAGACTAACATGACTCCCAGACTTATTTTGGGAAATGTTGTGTCATATTCTTATAGCAATTATACTAAGGTATCTGCAGCCATACTTGACAGCCCTGACTTAAAAACAATCAAAGAAGCTGATTTACTAAAGTGCGGATGGACATGATACAATGTAGCGTATCATGTTCACCGCACATCGTGAACTGCTTGTGCAATGCCGCCCCCCGTATATTCACGGCCAATCGGCCGCTAGCAGGGGGTGTCAATCAGCCCAATCGTATATGATTGGCCGGATTGAAGACCGCAGCCTCAGAGGCACCGGACAAGTTATGGAGCAGCGATCTTTAGACCGCTGCTTCATAACTACTGTTTCCGGCGAGCCTGAAGGCTCGCACGGAAACAGGGGGCATCAAGCTCCATTTGGAGCTTGATAATTGGGCCCCCTGGTCTTATTTTTATTGAGATTTTTGGTATACTGGGTACTACAGTATTTTGCTTAAATGGTATTATAATTTATGTATTATTGTGCAATATGCTACATTTGTTTGTAAAAGGAATCTACAGTACTTGCATAGCTGGTAGTAAAATGTATATGTTGCCGTGCAATAATATACATCTCCTTGTGAAGGAATACTACAGAACTTTACATATCTGGTACTGTAATTTTATATTGCTGTGCAATAGACTATTTGCTTGTAATGGAATACTACAGAACTTTACATATCTGGTACTGTAATTTTATATTGCTGTGCAATAGACTATTTGCTTGTAATGGAATACTACAGTGTTTTGCATTACTGTCAGGACTATGTTTTCATTGCTGTGAAATAAACTAAATTTGCTTGTAATGGAAATCCACAGTAATTGCATATATGATACTTAAAATAATATATTGCTGTTCAATCTGTGGGTGTGGCATTGGGATCTATTTCTTTAATCTTTTGACGTCTTGTTGATCTGCACTCTTCTCTGATCTGGGTAAGTGGTCGAGTGATCTGCATTTTTCTTTCCTTCATGGAATTTGATTTTTTTTCTCACAAGTAAAGAGTTTCTTGTACTATCACCACCATAAAGAAAGGAATTTATCAGGTAAGAATATATTAAGTTATCTGAACATTTACAATAGCAGGATACTTGGGAATTTCTTTCTACTCATACATTGTGGGTGTGGTTTTTCTACCCCTACAATGTATATCACCCTGTATATGTATAGTAACTCTTCATTCACTTGTAGCCTATATTATAGCCCTCTTAAATACTTTCTTTGTATATGTAGCTCAGACAAAAAAGGTGACTGATGTTTCAGCAAATATTTTAATTTAATTTAAGAACATGCCTACATTTCCTATAAAATACATTTTACCCACACTTATCTGTATTATATGTATTCTTTATACCAGGGGTGGCAAAACTGTGATGTATCAAACTTACTTTGTGTCACTCTTCTCTGGGCAGCCACCATACTGCTTGGTTTTATTTACTGTAATTAATTTGATTAATTTGTCTGATGAATCCATTCTTATTCTTAAGCTTTTAAAAGTTATTGATTTTTTTTATATATATATATATATATATTGTGTGTGTGTTATGTATGTGTGTATTTATATATATATATATATATATATATATATATGGCTTAAGGCCCTTTGTTTTGATTTTTATGCTGCACATAAAAGGTTTGCTGTTAAACATTCCTTTGCTCTGCCTGCTTTTGTATTTCCTACATACACTGGCCGAGTAGGGATTTACTGGAATCTGGATACTAACACTAGCAGTGCACCAGTTGGTTGGATTGTTTGGTGTGTTCCGTTTCCCAGTTGGTTGAGTGATATATATATATATATATATATATGTGTGTGTGTGTGTGTGTGTGTATATACTGTATTTCTTTTGCAAGATGTACCGAGTCCACGGATTCATCCTTACTTGTGGGATATTATCCTTCCCAATAGGAAGTGGCAAAGAGAGCACCCACAGCAGAGCTGTCTATATAGCTCCCCCCTTAACTCCACCCCCCAGTCATTCTCTTTGTCGGCTCTAAGCAGGAAGGGTAAAGTGAAAGAGGTGTTAAACTGTTAGTTTTTATTTTTCTTTAAGCAAGAGTTTGTTATTTTAAAATGGTACCGGTGTGTACTATTTACTCTCACACACGTAAATGTCAGCACTCAGGGATAGATGCACGTCACCAACTGGACCTCTGCTCACAGGTCCAATGCAATAACCAAAAAATAGACAGGAAGGTGACAGCAAACATCTAATATTTATTAGATAAGACAGAAAAATGGGCCCATTTTTCTGTCTTATCTAATAAATATTAGATGTTTGCTGTCACCTTCCTGTCTATTTTTTTTACTATTTACTCTCAGGCAGGAGATAGATGAAGATTTCTGCCTGGAGGATGATGATCTTAGCATTTGTAACCAAGGTCCACTGCTGTTCCCACAGAAGCTGAGGAGTACAGGAAAACTTCAGTGTGATGAACGGTTTCTTGCTATACAGCAATGAGGTATGTTTAGTCACTTTTTCTGGAAAGACTGTGATAATTCAGAAAGGCTGACAGTATACCCATGAGGGGAAGGGTAAGCAGTAATCCTAGTTTTATTAGAAAAGGGCATTACTAGCTTGCATAAAGGGCTTAACTTATGGGCACTCAGTTTGAATGATATATAAGACAAACGTTTGTGTGTTCTGGGAGTACTGTTTAAATTTCTTAAGGGACAACTGTATTGAGGGATACACTTGGCTTTTTTTGGGTTTTTATAACCCACATGGCTGAAAAAAACGCCTGGTAAATTTTTCTGCAGGCCCTAGCAACATCGAGTGAGATGGGCGGGGCCTATTTTTGCGCCTCAGTTGCGCAGTTGTTTTCCATAGACAAGCAGCAAGCTACAACACCGGAGGGTCCTGGTGCACTTCTGGGGCCTAATCGAAGCTTTATCCCCCCATTATCGTTCCCTAAGGGCAGGTAGGCGCCACAGCAGAGCTGTGGCAAGGTGCTGACAGGGGTTTTACCGGTCTTTGACACTTTGTCAATCAGGTCTTCATATTTGGGGGTCAATTGCTTAAATACTTGTGTTGCAATCTGATTAAAGCTTAGTGAGTCTACTGCAAAAATTTCGGAAGATTTGAGGTAATTTTAAGCAGCTTTGCAGTTTGTGTATGCCTTTTTTTCTCTTAAAGGCACAGTACCGTTTTTGAAAATTGTGTTTTTTCATTAAATAAAGTGTTTTCCAAGCTTGCTTGTCTCATTACTAGCCTGTTCAACATGTCTGACATTGAGGAAACTTATTGCTCAATTTGTTTAGAAGCCATTGTGGAACCCCCTCTTAGAATGTGTCCCACTTGTACTGATATGTCTATAAATTGCAAACAGCCTATTTTGACTTATAAGAGTTTGGCACTGGATGATTCTCAGACAGAAGGAAATCAGGTTTTGCCATCTAGTTCTCCCCAAGTGTCACAACCAGTAATGCCCGCACAAGCGATGACAAGTACCTCTAGTGCGTCTAATTCTTTCACCTTGCAAGATATGGCCTCAGTTATGAATACTACCCTCACAGAGGTTTTATCTAAACTGCCAGGGTTGCAAGGGAAGCGCAGTAGCTCTGGGTTAAGAACAAATGCTGAGCCTTCTGACGGTTTAGTAGCCGTATCCGATATACCCTCACAATGTTCAGAGGTAGGGATGAGGGATTTGCTATCTGAGGGAGAGATTTCTGATTCAGGAAAGATGTTCCCTCAGACAGATTCAGATATGACGGCATTTAAATTTAAGCTGGAACACCTCCGCTTATTGCTCAGGGAGGTTTTAGCGACTCTGGATGATTGTGACCCTATTGTTGTTCCAGAGAAATTGTGTAAAATGGACAAATATTTAGAGGTGCCTGTTTACACTGATGTTTTTCCGGTCCCTAAGAGGATTTTGGACATTATTACTAAGGAGTGGGATAGACCAGGTATTCCATTGCTCCCCCTCCTGTTTTTAAGAAAATGTTTCCCATATCTGACACCATGCAGGACTCATGGCAGACGGTCCCTAAGGTGGAGGGAGCTATTTCTACTCTGGCTAAACGTACAACTATACCTATTGAGGACAGTTGTGCTTTCAAAGATCCTATGGATAAAAAATTAGAGGGTCTCCTAAAGAAAACTTTTGTTCATCAGGGCTTTCTTCTCCAGCCTATAGTGTGCATTGTTCCTGTAACCACTGCAGCTGCCTTTTGATTTGAGGCTCTGGAAGAGGCTCTTCAGGTGGAGACCCCATTAGATGATATTCTGGATAGAATTAGGGCTCTTAAGCTAGCTAATTATTTCATTACAGATGCTGCTTTTCATCTGGCTAAATTAGCGGCAAAGAATTCAGGTTTTGCCATTTTAGCGCATAGAGCGTTATGGCTTAAGTCCTGGTCTGCTGATGTGTCATCAAAATCTAAGCTTTTGACCATCCCTTTCAAGGGTAAGACCCTATTTGGGCCTGAATTAAAAGAGATCATTTCAGATATCACTGGAGGGAAGGGTCATGCCCTCCCTCAGGATAAGTCAAATAAGGCAAGGACCAAGCAAAATAATTTCCATTCCATTCGAATCTTCAAAGGTGGTCCCGCTTCCTCTTCCCCTGCTGCAAAGCAAGAGGGGAACTTTGCTCAATCCAGTCCAGTCTGGAGACCTAACCAGACTTGGAACAAGGGTAAACAGGCCAAGAAGCCTGCTGCTACCACCAAGACAGCATGAAGGGGTAGCCCCCGATCCAGGACCGGATCTAGTAGGGGGCAGACTCTCTCTCTTTGCTCAGGCCTGGGCAAGAGACGTTTAGGACTCCTTTACCATGGGAGTGATCTGCCCAGTTCCGAAAGCAGAACAGGGGCAGGGGTTCTACTCCAATCTGTTTGTGGTTCCCAAAAAAGAGGGAACTTTCAGACCAATTCTAGATATCAAGATCCTAAACCAAGAGTCCCATCCTTCAAGATGGAGAACATCCGGACTATTTTACCAATGATCCAGGAGGGTCAATATATGACTACTGTGGACTTAAAGGATGCGTATCTACACATTCCTATCCACAAAGATCATCACCAATTCCTCAGGTTTGTCTTTCTGGACAAGCATTACCAGTTTGTGGCTCTTCCCTTTGGGTTGGCCACAACGCCACAAATCTTCACAAAGGTGCTAGGGTCCCTTCAAGCGGTTCTAACGCCGCGGGGCATAGCAGTGGCGCCTTATCTAGACGACATCTTAATTCAAGCGTCGACTTTCCAACTAGCCAAGTCTCACAAAGACTTAGTGTTGGCCTTTCTAAGATCTCATGGGTGGAAGGTGAACATAAAAAAGAGTTCTCTTTCCCCTCTCACAAGAGTTTCATTCCTAGGGACTCTGATAAACTCGGTGGACATGAAAATATTTCTGACGGAAGTCAGGAAATCAAAGATTTTGACCACCTGCCGAGCTCTTCATTCCATTCCTTGGCCGTCAGTGGCTCAGTGTATGGGGAAATCGGTCTAATGGTAGCGGCAATGGACGTAGTTCCATATGCTCATTTACATCTCAGACCACTGCAACTATGCATGCTCAGACAGTGGAATGGGGATCATGCAGATTTATCTCCTCAGATATATCTGGATCAAGAGACCAGAGACTCTCTTCTTTGGTGGTTGTCACAGGATCACCTGTCCCGGGGAATGTGTTTCCGCAGGCCAGCGTGAGTTATAGTGACGACAGACGCCAGCCTACTGGCCTGGGGTGCAGTCTGGAATTCCCTGAAAGCACAGGGTTTGTGGACTCAGGAGGAGGTCCTCTTACCGATAAATATTCTGGAATTAAGAGCGATATTCAATGCTCTTCAGGCGTGGCCTCAGCTGGCTTCGGCCAGATTCATCAGATTTCAGTCAGACAACATCTTGGCTGTAGCTTATATCAATCATCAGGGGGAACAAAGAGTTCCTTAGCGATGATAGAAGTTTCAAGAATAATTCGATGGGCAGAGGCTCACTCTTGCCATCTGTCAGCGATCTATATCCCAGGGGTAGAGAACTGGGAGGCAGATTTTCTAAGTCGTCAGACTTTTTATCCGGGGGAGTGGGAACTCCAACCGGAGGTGTTTGCTCAACTGGTTCAGCTATGGGGCACACCAGAATTGGATCTGATGGCGTCTTGTCAAGGGATCCTCAGGCGGTACTGATAGATGCTCTAGCAGTACCCTGGTCGTTCAACCTGGCTTATGTGTTTCCACCTTTCCCTCTCCTTCCGCGTCTGATTGCCAGAATCAAACAGGAGAGAGCTTTGGGGATTTTGATAGCGCCTGCATGGCAACGCAGGACGTGGTATGCAGACCTGGTGGACATGTCATCTCTGCCACCATGGACTCTGCCACTGAGACGGGACCTTTTGATTCAAGGTCCATTCAAGCATCCAAATCTAATCTCTCTGCAACTGACTGCTTGGAGATTGAACGCTTGATTTTATCAAAGCGGGTTTTCTCTGAGTCGGTCATAGATACCTTGATTCAGGCTCGAAAGCCTGTTACCAGGAAAATCTATCATAAGATATGGCGTAAATATCTTTTTTGGTGTGAATCCAAAAGCTACTCATGGAGTAAAATCAGGATTCCTAGGATTTTGTCTTTTCTCCAAGAGGTATTGGAGAAAGGGTTGTCTGCTAGTTCCCTAAAAGGACAGATATCTGCTCTGTCTATTCTGTTGCACAAGCGTCTGGCAGATGTCCCAGACGTTCAGGCTTTTTGTCAGGCTTTAGCTAGAATTAAGCCTGTGTTTAAACCTGTTGCTCCGCCATGGAGTCTCAATTTAGTTCTTAAAGTTCTTCAGGGGGTTCCGTGTGAACCCATGCATTCCATAGATATTAAGCTTCTATCTTGGAAAGTTCTGTTCCTAGTTGCTATCTCTTCAGCTCGAAGAGTTTCTGAGCTATCTGCATTACAATGTGACTCGCCTTATCTTATTTTCCATGCTGATAAGGTGGTGTTGTGTACCAAACCTGGGTTCCTCCCTAAGGTTGTTACTAACAGGAATATCAATCAGGAAATTGTTGTTCCTTCTCTGTGTCCTAATCCTTCTTCTAAGAAGGAACGTCTGTTGCACAACTTGGATGTAGTTCGTGCTTTGAAGTTTTATTTGCAGGCAACCAAAGATTTTCGTCAAACATCTTCTTTGTTTGTTGTTTATTCTGGAAAGCGTAGGGGTCAAAAGGCTACGGCTACCTCTCTTTCCTTTTGGCTGAAAAGCATCATCCATTTGGCTTATGAGACTGCTGGACAGCAGCCTCCTGAAAGCATTACAGCTCACTCTACTAGAGCGGTAGCTTCCACATGGGCTTTTAAAAATGATGCTCCTGTTGAATAGATTTGTAAGGCTGCAACTTGGTCTTCGCTTCATACCTTTTCCAAATTTTACAAATTTGATACTTTTGCTTCTTCGGAGGCTATTTTTGGGAGAAAGGTTTTGCAAGCAGTGGTGCCTTCCGTTTAGGTTCCTGTCTTGTCCCTCCCTTCATCCGTGTCCTAATGCTTTGGTATTGGTATCCCACAAGTAAGGATGAATCCGTGGACTTGGTACATCTTGCAAAAGAAAACAAAATTTATGCTTACCTGATAAATTTCTTTCTTTTGCGATGTACCGAGTCCATGGCCCGCCCTGTCTATTCAAGACAGATAGCATTTTTTATTGATAACTTCAGTCACCTCTGCACCTTATAGTTTCTCCTTTTTCTTCCTTGGCCTTCGGTCGAGTTAAGGGGGGAGCTATATAGACAGCTCTGCTGTGGGTGCTCTCTTTGCCACTTCCTGTTGGGAAGGATAATATCCCACAAGGAAGGATGAATCCGTGGACTCGGTACATCGCAAAAGAAAGAAATTTATCAGGTAAGCATAAATTTTGTTATATGTATGTATATATATATATATAGTAAAGTAAGATAACTGCAACATCCAAAGAAATGTTCAAAGTAGAATATTTAAGCCTTTAAATATTGAAACAAAGTTCTAACTCCGGAGGATACAATGTTCATAAACCAATAGGTAGCAAAAGTAATGATCCAGTAGAAATTCCCCCTTTACACGCTCTGCACATTAGTAATAGACAGCAAACGACAGCAGGTAATTCACAGCTCTAATGACCAGCAGATTTATATGTATCAAGCCACACACAGGTATCAGGTAAAAAATCAGGGGGAAACCGTGTTCCCAGGAGGCACTACCGCCTCAACTCACCACCACACGGGTGCACCGATTAACCTCTCGTCTGGTGTGTATGTTCAGCGTCCCTTCGACATTAGAGCTGACTTATCCAGAGGCTGTAGCGTCTTCGGCAGAGCGTCCCACTAAGCGGGAGGGGGTGTGTTCCGATCCTCTGGCATCATGTGATTTCCGTAAGCCAATTGGAGAAACGATCTGTAATGCTTGGAAATACCTCCGTGAACCTTGGAGCTTAAAGTCCTTTGACCGCTGCTGCAACCCAGTTAAAAGTGCACAGCCAAAGAAGAATTGTGCAGACAACGGTCAATGTTGATAAAACTTCATCTTTATTGTTGAAAACATAAAAGCACTCCAGGGGTCAACACAAGTACACAACACGAGTGTCCGCTAACATGTTTCGGCCCTCAGGCCGTAATCATAGCTAAAGGACTGTGCACCTGTGTTTCTTAAAAAGCAACAGGATCTCTTTGATTGGTTAAAAATAAAGAACGTGTTGTGTAAAGGTTAACCCTATGGGAACCAAACTTTAATTTACATACATATATATATGTGCATATATTGCCCTTCTTAGAACTTAGTTAGATTAGTACTTAATAGCTGACGTTATTACATGAATTTAATTTACTATTTGCGCTTATACAAAATGGAGATTCATTGTGAACTTAATAAACAATATTAAACATTAAATGTAACAATGCAATAAAGTTCATTATAAAATTCATAATTCTATAATACCATACGATATTTATCGACAGGGTAATCTCGCTAGTATACAATTTAAGCAATGCAAAAAGTATGAATCTTAAACGTCAAATTTTATAAGCCTAGAATATTAGGAAAGTGAACTAAACTAAACTATACTAAACTAACATCATATACGGTACCTACATGGTGTAACATAGAAATGTAAGACAGAGTTAATTTTCCAAATCATACTATGTGAAATCTAAATTGCTGAGAGCTTAAGTTGTCAGCTAAAAGAGGGGGGGGGGAGGGAAGGAACATTAGAAAAAAATATATTGAAATATTAGACCATCATTGGAGACAAACCCTTCAGAGTTCACTCTACATAGTGCAATGCAGGGAACCAGGGGCGCCTAGAGAATATATATATAGTACTGTAGTTAAACTGAAACATGGACACTTTGTAATGTTGCATAGTTATAGCACTAGACTATGTGTGCCTAGAGACTATACCAAATAACAAAAGTGTTATTTTGGCAAGAGTAGAACAGACCACTGCACAAGAGGGAAGGGACATTACTCCCAAAAATTGATCAAGTCATATTCCGAATTTAAACCGTTAGGTACACGTGTTTGCAATTTAAAAATCCAGAACATTTCCCTCTTCTGCAGTAGCCTGTCTCTGTTACCCCCTCTAGGTGGACAGAACACTCTCTCAATAGCCTGCCACCTAAGTGTTTCCACACTTTTCTGATGAAATTTCGCAAAATGTTGCACCAAAGGAGTGGATGCAACACCTGCTTGGATTGTGGACAAGTGATTTCGAATACGTACTTTCACCTCAGTGGTCGTGAGCCCAACGTATTGTAGATGGCACGTAGTGCAACTTAAAACATAAACTACATACGTGGAGGTGCACTTAAGGCAGGACTGTATGGAGTAAACCTCTCCAGTAACTTCCGATCTGAAACTATCAGATTGTAGTACATATTCACACACCCTACATTTATTCAGGCACTTAAAAGATGCCTTTATGGGTCAGCCAGGAGCTCTGTCCCTGGTCAGTCTTAGGTAAAACAGAGGGAGACAATAGATTACCAAGAGTAGTTGTCTTCCTATAAGAGCAACGCAAACCTTGAGCAATGCAGTTCTCCAGTTTGTCATCAGCCGCCAAAAATGAAAAATGTTTCTTGATAATTTTACATATATCTGTATATTCCTGACTGTATTCAGTAACAAAAGTCACTCCCTTATGCTCTACTTTGGACCTATTATTAATGCCATCCTTGTTTAGAACCGCAGACCTTTCTAAAGGATCCACTTGGCTCCTGGCCTTCCTAATCACTTTGGTATTGTATCCTCTGTTTTTTAACCTTTTGGTCAAATCATCACACTGCTCAGTGCACTTTTTAGGCAAAGAGCAGTTGCGTTTGACCCGAATAAACTGGCCTTTAGCCACAGCAAACGGTACGTGCCTAGGGTGACAGCTTTGTGCGTGCAAAAGGTGCACAGTCCTTTAGCTATGATTACGGCCTGAGGGCCGAAACATGTTAGCGGACACTCGTGTTGTGTACTTGTGTTGACCCCTGGAGTGCTTTTATGTTTTCAACAATAAAGATGAAGTTTTATCAACATTGACCGTTGTCTGCACAATTCTTCTTTGGCTGTGCACTTTTAACTGGGTTGCAGCAGCGGTCAAAGGACTTTAAGCTCCAAGGTTCACGGAGGTATTTCCAAGCATTACAGATCGTTTCTCCAATTGGCTTACGGAAATCACATGATGCCAGAGGATCAGGACACACCCCCTCCCGCTTAGTGGGACGCTCTGCCGAAGACGCTACAGCCTCTGGATAAGTCAGCTCTAATGTCGAAGGGACGCTGAACATACACACCAGACGAGAGGTTAATCGGTGCACCCGCGTGGTGGTGAGTTGAGGCGGTAGTGCCTCCTGGGAACACGGTTTCCCCCTGATTTTTTACCTGATACCTGTGTGTGGCTTGATACATATAAATCTGCTGGTCATTAGAGCTGTGAATTACCTGCTGTCGTTTGCTGTCTATTACTAATGTGCAGAGCGTGTAAAGGGGGGATTTCTACTGGATCATTACTTTTGCTACCTATTGGTTTATGAACATTGTATCCTCCAGAGTTAGAACTTTGTTTCAATATTTAAAGGCTTAAATATTCTACTTTGAACATTTCTTTGGATGTTGCAGTTATCTTACTTTACTGTTTCTATTTTCAAGTGTATTACCCAGTTGCACTTTACTGCTTTCATCCACTAATCCGAGCAGTCCTTTTTTCTCCATGGAGGTCACACATTTTTACTCTTTATTGCCCACTTCTGAAAGAGACTGTACCTCTAATGAAATTGAAAGAATTTTTTCAACTGACAAATCCAATTATTCTCTATCAGCCTTATTTGAGGAATTGGAGAAGCTTTTGATAAGCTCCAATGGGACATATGGACACTTGAGACCTACCTTAAATTAAAAATTATTCCACGTAAGTTGAGACTGAGTAAATTCCCCACCTTTGATGTAACTGATATTGTATTTATTAATGCCTGGAATGACATTCTATCTGATTGTTCAATACGTTTAATGATGCTATTGATATCATATAAATCAAATCTCCTCAAAAATATCAGAGAGGAGATAGGAGAGTTACAAGCTGAGATGAATTTACGTCAGTTAGAAGCTAGTTTTGCCAAATTTGACACTATTCTTAAAACTGTGGTAGCCAAAGTAAAAGATTCGGTCCTTGAGATTAAACACACAAAATTTGTAAGGGACCAGAATGATTACAACAATAATTTAGTATACATTTGGAAACGTTCAGATAAGGCTACATTCAAAAGACAGGGTAGGGGAAGGTCTAGGAATAGACGGAACAACAGTAACAACAAAGGTAAAGGACAGACACCCACACATAATTTAGAGACTAAGAGGGTTACGTATTCTGACACTGATTTCGAATCAGGGGAAGAAACTGGTGCATCTAGTGGAGATGAGCTTCCTAGAAGCATTCTCAAAAAGGGCCAGTCAACTGTGACACATAATACTAATGTTCCGATTTCCTCAGAACATCACCATTTGCAAGTGGCCACTAATGGAATACACTATGCTGAGTCTAATAACTCTGCCTCTAATTATGCTGAAGAGAATAGTAGTATGGTGGCTACTCAGGTACATGCATCGGTAGATGATCAGAGGAAAATTGAACAGGTTTTTTCTCTTCCTCCCCAACGCACCGGGATAGGACAGGTGAACCAGGGGCATTATCAGTTGAGAGGTCGGAGAGGAAAGCAGAAGTACAAATAAACAATGTTATAAATCTGTCTAAATTTACATTAACAGATTCTCAAATTTCCCTTCTGAGCCGAGGTCTTAACTTTGCACCTACAAATCACTTTAATATCTTTAAAACTATCCTCGATGTAAATAAATTAATACGCAATATGACATTACAGAAACATTTTTTTACTGAAACACATGAACTTGTAGGTAATAGAGTGGATTCTGATTTGAATGTACCCACTCAAGGTCAGTATACTAGCAAACTGACATTTAATGAAACTTGTGATGTAATTAATATGGAAAATTTGTCTAGGGAGGCTTTGACTGACACTAATAAAGAGAGCATAAATGCATCTGGTAGTTTTCAAAATAAATCTTTGTTTTACCCCATTCAGTCAAGAGGCAACACCCTGGAAACCTTTTTCAAACGTGTGGAGCGTGACCTAGTTAGGCTTAAAAATAGTACTAAGTATCAAGCGCCCAATCTGTCCAGTCAGGAGAGGGCCGCCCTTAAAGAGCTACAAGAAAATCATGACATAGTCATACGCTCAGCTGATAAGGGTGGCTCTGTCGTTGTTCTGGACAGATTGGACTATGTAAATGAAGCCCTACGCCAGTTGAACAATATTGAAGACTATATTCCGCTTCCCAGGGACCCCACAGTTGGATTTAAAAGGGAACTTCTGAATATATTGGATGATGGATTGGAGGGTGGGCACTATGACCGTAAAACATTTGAGTATCTGGTGGTAGGTCACCCGGTAGTGCCCATCTTCCACCATCTGCCAAAGGTCCATAAATCCCTCGAGGAAGTTCGGGGGCGTCCTGTTGTTAGTGGAATAGGGTCACTAATGGAACATGTCTCGCAATGGGTGGATAGTCTGCTGCAGCCTTTGGTGCAAGGGCTACATAGCTACATCCGAGACACTAAAGACATCATATGTACAGTGGAGCAACTTAGTTGGCAACCTAGCTATAAGTGGGCCACTATTGATGTAGTGGCATTATATTCCACCATTCCACACGAGGAGGGTCTAATAGCGGTCAATTTCTTTTTGGAGTATTTTTCAGATTTTTCTTTTGAATTCAGACAATTTATTCTTAGAGTTCTTAAGTTTTTACTCACGCATAATTATTTTTCTTTCGAGGGTGGTTTCTATCTACAGAGACGTGGGACAGCGATGGGGGCAAAGTTTGCCCCTTCCTACGCCAACCTGTTTATGGGTTGGTGGGAGCTGTCCCACGTCTATGGGGATGGAAACCCCTTCAGAGAGCATATTTACTTTTATGGCCGCTATATAGATGACCTACTCCTCGTATG
This sequence comes from Bombina bombina, assembly GCF_027579735.1. Classification (NCBI taxonomy): domain Eukaryota; kingdom Metazoa; phylum Chordata; class Amphibia; order Anura; family Bombinatoridae; genus Bombina; species Bombina bombina. Next base: position 505,618,212 of record NC_069503.1, on the reverse strand, counting down.
GAGTGGAAGTGAGTCACAATTTATGTCCTTTATCACATACTTGAATTCCAATAATATTGGAATTAAGTTTACGTGTGATCTCCAGGATAATGAGATAAACTTTTTGGACATTACTATTATAGGTACGAAGGATGGAAAGGTAGAGACAGAAATCTATAGGAAGCCCATAGCAGGGAACACCCTTTTGCACGCACGAAGCTGTCACCCTAGGCACGTACCGTTTGCTGTGGCTAAAGGCCAGTTTATTCGGGTCAAACGCAACTGCTCTTTGCCTAAAAAGTGCACTGAGCAGTGTGATGATTTGACCAAAAGGTTAAAAAACAGAGGATACAATACCAAAGTGATTAGGAAGGCCAGGAGCCAAGTGGATCCTTTAGAAAGGTCTGCGGTTCTAAACATGGATGGCATTAATAATAGGTCCAAAGTAGAGCATAAGGGAGTGACTTTTGTTACTGAATACAGTCAGGAATATACAGATATATGTAAAATTATCAAGAAACATTTTTCATTTTTGGCGGCTGATGACAAACTGGAGCACTGCATTGCTCAAGGTTTGCGTTGCTCTTATAGGAAGACAACTACTCTTGGTAATCTATTGTCTCCCTCTGTTTTACCTAAGACTGACCAGGGACAGAGCTCCTGGCTGACCCATAAAGGCATCTTTAAGTGCCTGAATAAATGTAGGGTGTGTGAATATGTACTACAATCTGATAGTTTCAGATCGGAAGTTACTGGAGAGGTTTACTCCATACAGTCCTGCCTTAAGTGCACCTCCACGTATGTAGTTTATGTTTTAAGTTGCACTACGTGCCATCTACAATACGTTGGGCTCACGACCACTGAGGTGAAAGTACGTATTCGAAATCACTTGTCCACAATCCAAGCAGGTGTTGCATCCACTCCTTTGGTGCAACATTTTGCAAAATTTCATCAGAAAAGTGTGGAAACACTTAGGTGGCAGGCTATTGAGAGAGTGTTCTGTCCACCTAGAGGGGGTAACAGAGACAGGCTACTGCAGAAGAGGGAAATGTTCTGGATTTTTAAATTGCAAACACGTGTACCTAACGGTTTAAATTCGGAATATGACTTGATCAATTTTTGGGAGTAATGTCCCTTCCCTCTTGTGCAGTGGTCTGTTCTACTCTTGTCAAAATAACACTTTTGTTATTTGGTATAGTCTCTAGGCACACATAGTCTAGTGCTATAACTATGCAACATTACTAAGTGTCCATGTTTCAGTTTAACTACAGTACTATATATATATTCTCTAGGCGCCCCTGGTTCCCTGCATTGCACTATGTAGAGTGAACTCTGAAGGGTTTGTCTCCAATGATGGTCTAATATTTCAATATATTTTTTTCTAATGTTCCTTCCCCCCCCCCCCCCCCCCTCTTTTAGCTGACAACTTAAGCTCTCAGCAATTTAGATTTCACATAGTATGATTTGGAAAATTAACTCTGTCTTACATTTCTATGTTACACCATGTAGGTACCGTATATGATGTTAGTTTAGTATAGTTTAGTTTAGTTCACTTTCCTAATATTCTAGGCTTATAAAATTTGACGTTTAAGATTCATACTTTTTGCATTGCTTAAATTGTATTCTAGCGAGATTACCCTGTCGATAAATATCGTATGGTATTATAGAATTATGAATTTTATAATGAACTTTATTGCATTGTTACATTTAATGTTTAATATTGTTTATTAAGTTCATAATGAATCTCCATTTTGTATAAGCGCAAATAGTAAAGTAAATTCATGTAATAACGTCAGCTATTAAGTACTAATCTAACTAAGTTCTAAGATGGGCAATATATGCACATATATATATGTATGTAAATTAAAGTTTGATTCCCATAGGGTTAACCTTTACACAACACGTTCTTTATTTTTAACCAATCAAAGAGATCCTGTTGCTTTTTAAGAAACACAGGTGCACAGTCCTTTAGCTATGATTACGGCCTGAGGGCCGAAACATGTTAGCGGACACTCGTGTTGTGTACTTGTGTTGACCCCTGGAGTGCTTTTATGTTTTCAACAATAAAGATGAAGTTTTATCAACATTGACCGTTGTCTGCACAATTCTTCTTTGGCTATATATATATATATATATATATATATAATATAAAATATACAGAGCACACTTGCTGGGTTTCCTCAGGTGTGAGGAAGGGGAGATTATCCTCGAAACGTCACCAGAATAAAGAAATACTGACGTTTGTGTGAAACACCCCTGCCGGCACCCTGGTTGTTATTTTTGGTGAGTGCAGTTCCTAACATATATATGTGTGTGTATGTATATATATATATATATATATATATATACTGTATAGTAAAACAGGCACTCTTGCTTAATTCGAATAAATTCTTTATTATCCGGTATTCCCAACGTTTCGGTTCTCACATTGGACCTTTGTCAAGGGTACAAATCTGATCCTGGGTTGTTTTACCAAATAAATAGATCTTCCAAACATCCCATATAAAAAATAGCAAATTGTTTGTTGGACAAATGATAATTTTTACTAAGAAAATATTTAATACTGTTTATCGCTTCTTTATGTGGAATACTTGTGAACAGAGAAGAAACGTCCAGCGTTTACCATATGTAATCATTTTCCCATTTGAAAGTTTCCATGATATTTAGAACTTCCAGGGTGTCTCTAATATAGGACCTTAACACCATATATATATATATATATATATATATATATATATATATATATATATATATATATATATATATATAGATAGGTGGATAGATAGACAGAGATATTTAAAACATTTAAATTAAATTTGATATTTATATTCCCTATTTCTTCTGTTATGTGTGATCAGTCCACGGGTCATCATTACTTCTGGGATATTATCTGCTCCCCTACAGGAAGTGCAAGAGGATTCACCCAGCAGAGTTGCTATATAGCTCCTCCCCTCTACGTCACCCCCAGTCATTCTCTTGCACCCAAAGACTAGATAGGAGGTGTGAGAGGACTATGGTGATTATACTTAGTTTTTAGAATTTCAATCAAAAGTTTGTTATTTTACAATAGCACCGGAGCGTGTTATTACCTCTCTGGCAGAGTTTGAAGAAGAATCTACCAGAGTTTTTCTTATGATTTTAACCGGAGTAGTTAAGATCATATTGCTGTTTCTCGGCCATCTGAGGGAGGTAAAAGCTTCAGATCAGGGGACAGCGGGCAGTTGAATCTGCATTGAGGTATGTCGCAGTTGTTATTTTCTGAATGGAATTGATGAAAAAATCCTGCCATACCGTTATAATGAACATGTATGTATACTCTACACTTTAGTATTCTGGGGATGGTATTTCACCGGAATTACTCTGTAAAAGTACATTAAACCTTTTATTAGGTATTTTTCATGTTAAACGTTTTTGCTGGAATGTAGAATCGTTTGCATTAATGAGGTACTGAGTGAATAAGTATTTGGGCATTATTTTCCACTTGGCAGTTTGCTTGTGTTAATTATGACAGTTTCGTTTCTCTCTCACTGCTGTGTGTGAGAGGGAGGGGCCGTTTTTGGCGCTCTTTGCTACGCATCAAAAATTTCCAGTCAGTTTTTCTGCATGATCCGGTTCATCTCTAACAGAACTCAGGGGTCTTCAAACTTCTTTGAAGGGAGGTAGATTCTCTCAGCAGAGCTGTGAGACTTATATAGTGACTGTGATTTAAAACGTTGTTTAAAATTTAATTAGTGTTATTTTACTAATGGGAACAAACCTTTGCTAAAAAGTTGTGTTGTTTGTTAAGAGTGATGCTATAACTGTTTTTCAGTTCATTATTTCAACTGTCATTTAATCGTTTAGTGCTTCTTGAGGCACAGTACGTTTTTATTAAATAAAATTGTAACCGAGTTGCATGTTTATTGCTAGTGTGTTAAACATGTCTGATTCAGAGGAAGATACCTGTGTCATTTGTTCCAATGCCAAGGTGGAGCCCAATAGAAATTTATGTACTAACTGTATTGATGCTACCTTAAATAAAAGCCAATCTGTACAAATTGAACAAATTTCACCAAACAGCGAGGGGAGAGTTATGCCGACTAACTCGCCTCACGTGTCAGTACCTGCATCTCCCGCCCGGGAGGTGCGTGATATTATGGCGCCTAGTACATCTGGGCAGCCATTACAGATAACATTACAAGATATGGCTACTGTTATGACTGAAGTTTTGGCTAAATTACCAGAACTAAGAGGCAAGCGTGATCACTCTGGGGTGAGAACAGAGTGCGCTGATAATTCTAGGGCCATGTCTGATACTGCGTCACAGCTTGCAGAGCATGAGGACGGAGAGCTTCATTCTGTAGGTGACGGTTCTGATCCAAACAGATTGGATTCAGATATTTCAAATTTTAAATTTAAATTGGAAAACCTCCGTGTATTACTAGGGGAGGTCTTAGCAGCTCTCAACGATTGTAACGCTGTTGCAATACCAGAGAAAATGTGTAGGTTGGATAAATACTTTGCGGTACCGGCGAGTACTGACGTTTTTCCTATACCTAAGAGATTAACTGAAATTGTTACTAAGGAGTGGGATAGACCCGGTGTGCCGTTCTCACCCCCTCCAATATTTAGAAAGATGTTTCCAATAGACGCCACCACACGGGACTTATGGCAAACGGTCCCTAAGGTGGAGGGAGCAGTTTCTACTTTAGCTAAGCGTACCACTATCCCGGTGGAGGATAGCTGTGCTTTTTCAGATCCTATGGATAAAAAATTAGAGGGTTACCTTAAGAAAATGTTTATTCAACAAGGTTTTATATTACAACCCCTTGCATGCATCGCGCCGATCACGGCTGCGGCAGCATTTTGGATTGAGTCTCTGGAAGAGAACCTTAGTTCAGCTACGCTGGACGACATTACGGACAGGCTTAGAGTCCTTAAACTAGCTAATTCATTCATTTCGGAGGCCGTAGTACATTTAACCAAACTTACGGCTAAGAATTCAGGATTCGCCATTCAGGCACGCAGAGCGCTGTGGCTAAAATCCTGGTCGGCTGATGTAACTTCTAAGTCCAAATTACTTAGTATACCTTTCAAGGGGCAAACTTTATTTGGGCCCGGTTTGAAAGAAATTATTGCTGACATTACAGGAGGTAAGGGCCACGCTCTACCTCAAGACAAAGCCAAAGCTAAGGCTAGACAGTCTAATTTTCGTCCCTTTCGGAATTTCAAAGCAGGAGCAGCGCCAACTTCCACTGCACCAAAACAGGGAGGAGCTGTTGCTCGTTACAGACAAGGCTGGAAGCCTAATCAGTCCTGGAACAAGGGCAAGCAGGCCAGTAAACCTGCTGCTGTCCCAAAGACAGCATGAACCGAGGGCCCCCGATCCGGGACCGGATCTAGTGGGGGGCAGACTCTCTCTCTTCGCCCAGGCTTGGGCAAGAGATGTCCAGGATCCCTGGGCGCTAGAGATCATATCTCAGGGATACCTTCTAGACTTCAAATCCTCTCCCCCAAGAGGGAGATTTCATCTGTCAAGGTTGTCAACAAACCAAATAAAGAAAGACGCGTTTCTACGCTGTGTACAAGATCTATTATTAATGGGAGTGATCCATCCGGTTCCGCGGTCGGAACAAGGACAAGGGTTTTACTCAAACCTGTTTGTGGTTCCCAAAAAAGAGGGAACTTTCAGGCCAATCTTGGATTTAAAGATCCTAAACAAATTCCTAAGAGTTCCATCGTTCAAAATGGAAACTATTCGGACAATCTTACCCATGATCCAAGAGGGTCAGTACATGACCACAGTGGATTTAAAGGATGCTTACCTTCACATACCGATTCACAAAGATCATTACCGGTATCTAAGGTTTGCCTTCTTAAACAGGCATTACCAGTTTGTAGCCCTTCCATTCGGATTGGCTACGGCTCCAAGAATCTTTACAAAGGTTCTGGGTGCCCTTCTGGCGGTACTAAGACCGCGAGGAATTTCGGTAGCTCCGTACCTAGACGACATTCTGATACAAGCTTCAAGCTTTCAAACTGCCAAGTCTCATACAGAGTTAGTTCTGGCATTTCTAAGGTCGCACGGATGGAAAGTGAACGAAAAGAAGAGTTCTCTCTTTCCTCTCACAAGAGTTCCATTCTTGGGGACTCTTATAGATTCTGTAGAAATGAAGATTTATCTGACAGAAGACAGATTAACAAAGCTTCTAAATGCATGCCGTGTCCTTCATTCCATTCAACTCCCGTCAGTAGCTCAATGCATGGAGGTGATCGGCTTAATGGTAGCAGCAATGGACATAGTTCCCTTTGCACGACTACATCTCAGACCGCTGCAATTGTGCATGCTGAGTCAGTGGAATGGGGATTACTCAGATTTGTCCCCCACTCTGAATCTGGATCAAGAGACCAGAAACTCTCTTCTATGGTGGCTTTCTCGGCCACATCTGTCCAGGGGGATACCGTTCAGCAGGCCGGACTGGACAATTGTAACAACAGACGCCAGCCTTCTTGGTTGGGGCGCTGTCTGGAATTCTCTGAAGGCTCAGGGACAATGGAGTCAGGAGGAAAGTCTCCTGCCAATAAACATTCTGGAATTGAGAGCAGTTCTCAATGCCCTTCTAGCTTGGCCCCAGTTAAAGACTCGGGGGTTCATCAGGTTTCAGTCGGACAACATCACGACTGTAGCTTACATCAACCATCAAGGAGGGACAAGAAGCTCCCTAGCAATGATAGAAGTATCAAAGATAATTCGCTGGGCAGAGTCTCACTCTTGCCATCTGTCAGCAATCCACATCCCGGGAGTGGAGAACTGGGAGGCGGATTTCTTGAGTCGCCAGACTCTTCATCCGGGGGAGTGGGAACTTCATCCGGAGGTCTTTGCCCAAATACTTCAACGTTGGGGCAAACCAGAGATAGATCTCATGGCGTCTCGCCAGAACGCCAAACTTCCTCGCTACGGATCCAGATCCAGGGATCCGGGAGCGGTTCTGATAGATGCTTTGACAGCACCTTGGAACTTCAGGATGGCTTATGTGTTTCCACCCTTCCCGCTGCTTCCTCGATTGATTGCCAAAATCAAACAGGAGAAAGCATCAGTGATTCTAATAGCGCCTGCATGGCCGCGCAGGACTTGGTATGCAGATCTAGTGGACATGTCATCCTGTCCGCCTTGGTCTCTACCTCTAAGACAGGACCTTCTGATTCAGGGTCCATTCAAACATCAAAGTCTAACTTCTCTGAAGCTGACTGCTTGGAAATTGAACGCTTGATTTTATCAAAACGTGGTTTTTCTGAGTCGGTTATTGATACCCTGATACAGGCTAGGAAGCCTGTTACCAGAAAGATTTACCATAAAATATGGCGTAAATACCTATACTGGTGTGAATCCAAAGATTACTCCTGGAGTAAGGTTAGGATTCCTAGGATATTGTCTTTTCTACAAGAAGGTTTAGAAAAGGGTTTATCGGCTAGCTCATTAAAGGGACAGATTTCAGCTCTGTCCATCTTGTTTCACAGGCGTCTGTCAGAAAATTCAGACATCCAAGCCTTTTGTCAGGCTTTAACTAGGATCAAGCCTGTGTTTAAAACTGTTGCTCCGCCATGGAGTTTAAACTTAGTTCTTAACGTTTTACAGGGTGTTCCGTTTGAACCCCTTCATTCCATTGATATAAAATTGTTATCTTGGAAAGTTCTATTTTTAATGGCTATTTCCTCGGCTCGAAGAGTCTCTGAGTTTTCAGCCCTACATTGTGATTCTCCTTATCTGATCTTTCACTCAGACAAGGTAGTTCTGCGTACTAAACCTGGGTTCTTACCTAAGGTAGTCACTAACAGGAATATCAATCAAGAGATTGTTGTTCCATCCTTGTGTCCAAATCCTTCTTCAAAGAAGGAACGTCTTCTACACAATCTGGATGTAGTTCGTGCCCTCAAGTTCTACTTGCAGGCAACTAAAGATTTTCGCCAAACTTCTTCCCTGTTTGTCGTTTATTCTGGACAGAGGAGAGGTCAAAAAGCTTCTGCTACCTCTCTCTCTTTTTGGCTTCGTAGCTTAATACGTTTAGCCTATGAGACTGCTGGACAGCAGCCTCCTGAAAGAATTACAGCTCATTCCACTAGAGCTGTGGCTTCCACTTGGGCCTTTAAGAATGAGGCCTCTGTTGAACAGATTTGCAAGGCTGCAACTTGGTCTTCGCTTCATACTTTTTCCAAATTTTACAAATTTGACACTTTTGCTTCTTCGGAGGCTATTTTTGGGAGAAAGGTTCTTCAGGCAGTGGTTCCTTCTGTATAATGAGCCTGCCTATCCCTCCCGTCATCCGTGTACTTTTGCTTTGGTATTGGTATCCCAGAAGTAATGATGACCCGTGGACTGATCACACATAACAGAAGAAAACATAATTTATGCTTACCTGATAAATTCCTTTCTTCTGTTGTGTGATCAGTCCACGGCCCGCCCTGTTTTTAAGGCAGGTGCATATTTTTTAAATTATAATTCAGTCACCACTACACCCTTGGTTTCTCCTTTCTCGTTGGTCTTTGGTCGAATGACTGGAGGTGACGTAGAGGGGAGGAGCTATATAGCAACTCTGCTGGGTGAATCCTCTTGCACTTCCTGTAGGGGAGCAGATAATATCCCAGAAGTAATGATGACCCGTGGACTGATCACACAACAGAAGAAAGGAATTTATCAGGTAAGCATAAATTATGTTATTTTGGTTTGCCACCCTTACTCTACACGATAATTGCAATTCATCCACTTTTGCGGAAGCATTCTCTAGAAACTGTAATTGAAATATGATATAGGTGCCTGTTTAAAAATACCTGGTAACTGTATAAAAAGTACAGAGAGATTATGCAATTAGCTATCTTACAATAAAATTTGCATTTTAATGAGGAATTAAAAAAAATCATTATGTAAATTACATCCGGTGCTGAACACAATATTAATTCAAGCGGCCTCCAAGCATAATTACAGGAACCTGCTATGTAAACTAGGAAGGTGTGATTTTTTTGTTGATGATATAAAGGTTCTTAATTTTCTCCTTACTTGACATGTTTGCTTGCAAAACACTGCTGAGTAAGTACGGGAGATTTTAATGAAGTCTCTCGGGCCATACAATTTAGATTATACAATGTTGTAGCCTAATAGCACAAGTTCAAACTTCTTTCCAAGTTCTGACCATCTTTATGTATCAGTTCATAAATGTCTGATATAAATGTTTGTTTGGTCCTATGGATATGTTAAAATTAGTTTTTTTAAATTTCTGGTCATGTCCCTAAATAAAGAGCTTTTTTTAGCAGTGGTAAAATTAAGGTACACATTGAAATTATGTATTTTGACACTTTTATTTGATTCTCTGTTAGCAAAATAATATAATAGTATTGGTCTCCAATTGCTTTATCGCCAGTTTTCACAAAGGATTTAAAAACAGTTAGGCCAGAAACTTTGACATCAATTAAAAGTAATAACTTTTCAAACTCTTGATCGCTGAATGATTCTTTTGAGTGGTAGCAGAATGATTTAATACAGTAGAGTTCTCCTATAAAGTTTGTGTTTATATAGATATATATATATACATACACACATACATACACAGTGCCCTCCACTAATATTGGCACCCTTGCTAAATATGAGCAAAGGAGGCTGTGAAAAAAATTAATTTATTGTTTAACCTTTTAATCTTTTGTTAAAAAAATACACAAAATTCTCTGCTCTCATGGATATCAAACAATTGCAAACACAACACAGATTTATATATATATAAAAAAAAAAAAACTATGAATTAATGTGAGAAAAATATATGTGAAGTTTATTACCATTAATATTTTAATTTTCGAGTACACCTGGGTGACTAGGAACAGGAAATTTGTTCAGCCATGACATCTTGTATCACAGGGGTATAAATATGAGGTAACACATAGTCCAAATTCCTTAGTCATTCATCACAATTGTTAAGACCAAGCAATATAACTGTGATTTGATGAAAAGGTTGTTGAGCTTCACAAAATGGGAAGTTCCTATATGGAAATAGCAAAAGCTTTGAAAATGCTCATTTCCACTATCTGAGCATTAATTAGGAAGTTCCAGTCAACTAGAAACGTTATGAATCAACCTGGAAGAGGACTTGTGTCTACATTGTCTCAACGCTGTCAGGTTTTTTTCCCTGTTTTGTTTGCCATGTGCTGCTGGCAGCCATTTTACTCACCTCTCTTGCTGACTCTGGTGCATACTGTGTGATGCTGCTCATTTCCTGCACTTCCTTTTATGGCCAGACTGGTGTACATCATCCGTGTGAGACAGGATGCAGTCTCAGAATTGTGATGTCATCACTTATTATTTAAAGGGCCTCTGTTCAGTATGCTTTGCCCTTGCGTTGTCTCAGACCTGTGTGTGAGAGCTCCTGTATATTACCTGGCTGTCTGACGTCCCTCCTGGTTCCTGATCCCTGGCTTGTTCCTGAATCTGTTGTTCTCCTTGTTCCTGATTCCGGCTCGTCTGACTGCCAGCTTTGGTTTTGATTCCTGGCTTGTTATTTGACTTGTGGACTTTTTATTATTTTTTGCTATTAATAAAGGTGTGATTATTTTTCCACTTCTCGTCTCAGTCTGATTCCTGGCATCCTGACATTACGCAAGGGCCATGAATCCTGATGGTGCTAATAATCCACCTGCCATAATTTCCGGGATGGATGAACAGGATCACCGCTTGGATCAATTTGCACTAGCCCTGCAAACCCTGCTGACTCGCACTGTATATTTGGACCAAAGTGTCCCGCAAGTTATGGCTGCTTCTGTTTCCGCTGCTGCACCTAGTCCTACCAGGAGCATGTCCGGTTCTGCACTTCTACCTCAGCGTTATGGAGGTGATCCTAATCAGTGCAGAAGGTTTTTGAACCAGGTGGGCATTTACTTTGAGATATTACCTCAGGCGTTTCCCTCTGACAGAGCTAAGGTGGGATTTCTCATCTCGTTACTCTCTGACACAGCTCTTGCCTGAGCTAATCCCTTGTGGGAGACTAATAAACCTGTGATTTCAAATTACCCTGAATTTGTGGCCTCCTTTGGAAGGGTATTTGATGTTCCGGCTCGCTCCTCCTCTGCTGCTAAACGACTCATGTCCATTCAGCAAGGTACAAGATCTGTTGCTCAGCATGCCATTGAGTTCCGTACGCTTGCCGCAGAGGTAGGTTAGAACAATGAAGCCCTTGTTGCCGCCTTCTTTCATGGGCTCTCTGATGCGATTAAAGACGAAGTTGCTGCCAGATATTTACCAGAGGATCTCGAGGCATTGGTGTCTTTTTAGATCCTAATTGACATCAGACTTAGAGAGAGGCCCTCTTTCAAGGAGTGCTTGCGGAAGCCTCCTTTTCTGTTGTCTCCTAAGTGTTCATTCCCACCCATTCCTCCCTCTCCTCCCATGCCTCCTGGTCCCGAGTTACCAGGTACTGCTCAGCCGATGCAGTTGGGATTCACACGTCTCTCCGCAGACGGAGAGGGTCTTTAGGAGGAGGGAGGGGCTCTGCCTCTATTGTGGGTTAGAGGGCCACCTTTTGAAGTCTTGTCCTACACGGCCGGGAAACACTCACACCTAAGGTCCTGTCAGAGGAAGACCTTGGGTGGTTTATCCTCGTCCCCGGAACCGCTAAAGGAGAAACCTTTGGTCACGGTTGTCCTTTCCTGGGTGGACTCCTCCATAGTCACCTAGGCTCTTGTTGACTCCGGTGCTGCGGGCTATTTCATTGACAGTGCTTTTGTATCAAAGCACTCCATTCCTGTTTTGCCTCGGTCCGTTTCGCTTGCTATTGAGGCCATTGATAGCAGGCCCCTTCAGCCCGCACTCATTACTCACGAAACTGCTCCGTTATACATGGCTGTTGGGGCTCTCCATTTTGAAACCCTCCAATTCCAGGTGATAAACTCTCTGCATTTTCCGGTTGTTGTGGGTTATCCCTGGCTCCTAAAGCACAATCCCAGTCTCAACTGGCGCAGGTCCGAAAGTTTGTCGTGGTCTCCGCAATGTATTTCCACTTGTCTTCGGAAACCAGTTAGTCTTGTGCACTTCTTTGGTATCTCAATTGCCAGAGGAGTACCGAGAGTTCCTAGACGTTTTTGATAAGGTGTGTGCCGGTACATTGCCTCCTCACCGGACTTACGATTGTGCCATAGACCTGCAACCCAGAGCCATTCCTCCTCGGGCCGGGTTTACCCTCTGTCATGGAGAATTGTGCTATGGAGGAGTATGTTGCCGATGCTCATCCTGCTCTCCTGCAGGGGCTGGCTTCTTCTTTGTGAAGAAAAAGGGTGGTGAGTTAAGACCATGCATCGATTATAGGGGTCTTAATCGTCTTACCATTAAGAATGCTTACCCTGTTCCGCTCATTACAGAACTCTTTGACCGCCTCAAGGGAGCTACGGTCTTTACTAAACTTGATTAAAGAGGAGCCTACAATCTCGTTAGGATCAAGGAGGGCCACGAATGGAAAACAACATTTAACACCAGGAGCGGGCATTATGAGTATCTTGTAATGCCCTTTGGCCTATGTAATGCTCCTGCTGTTTTCCAGGAATTTATTAATGATGTCCTATGAGATATGTTGCAACAGTGTGTTGTGTTGTACTTAGACGACATCCTCATACACTCAACCTCTCTTGAGGCTCATCGTTCTGATGTTACACGGGTTCTTGTTTTGTAAACTTGAGAAATGTGAGTTCCATCAGACTCAAGTAACCTTCTTAGGTTATGTTATCTCCGTTGCAGGGTTCTCCATGGATCCTGACAAGTTATCTGCAGTTCTGCAGTGGCCTCGCCCAATTGGTCTTTGGTCTATTCAACGTTTTTTGGGGTTCACCAATTACTATAGAAAGTTTATTAAAAACTTATCTTCCTTGGTCAAACCTATCACAGACATGACCCGTAAAGAGAATGATCCACTCCATTGGTCACCTACTGCTATAAAGGCCTTTGATAGTCTTAAGACTGCCTTTGCTGCCGCTCCAGTTCTGGCTCATCCTAACCCTGTCCTGCCTTTCGTTCTTGAGGTCGATGCGTCTGAGACTGGAGTAGGTGCCCTCTTATCTCAACGTCCTATGCCTGACGGTTCCTTGCATCCGTGTGGTTTCTTCTCTAAGAAATTGTCTCCAGCGAAGTGCAATTATGAAATTGGCAACAGGGAATTACTGGCCATAATTTTGTCACTCAAGGAATGGAGGCATCTACTTGAGGATACTAGCGTGCCAGTGCTCATTCTTACTGACCACAAGAATTTAACTTATCTATCTGAAGCAAAACGTTTGTCGCCCGACAGACCAGATGGGCGTTATTTTTGTCTCAGTTTAATTATGTGGTCTCCTACCTTCCTGATAGTAAGAATGTTAGGGCTGATGCCCTCTCTCGACAATTTTCGCCTCTGTCCAAGGAGGAGTCTGTACCTACTCCAGTTATACCTCCTGGCCATATTTTGGCTACCATACATACTAATTTGACTTCTCTCTTGGGGGATGAGATACTTGGCTGCACAAACCAATGCACCTCCTGAGAAACCTAGTGGTAAGTGTTTTGTTCCTGAGAATCTACGAACTGAACTTTTGCACACTTATCACTATACTAAAGCCGCAGGTCACCCAGGCAAGAACCAAATGATTTGGTCTGTCACTCGACAATTCTGGTGGCCAGGTCTTCGTTCTGATGTTGCTGCGTATGTTGCCTCCTGCTCAGTTTGTGCACAGAATAAGACTCCTCGACGTCTTCCTGTGGGTCTTCTTCAACCTATTGCTAATGGTGAGCGTCCTTGAACACATCTTTCCATGGACTTAATTGTCGAGCTTCCTGTTTCCAATGGCAATACTGTTTTCCTTATGGTGGTTGACTGTTTTTCTAAAATGTCACATTGCATTCCCTTGAAGAAGTTGCCTACCGCTCAGAAGCTTGCTTCAATTTTTGCCTTCCGTTTACATGGGTTACCCAAGGAGATAGTTTCGGACTGGGGTAGCCATTTTGTCTCCAAATTTTGGCTTTCCTTTTGTGCTCAAATAGGGATCCAGCTTTCCTTCTCCTCGGCATATCACCCTCAATCCAATGGGGCTGCGGAACGGTCTAATCAATCTCTGGAACAGTTCCTCCGTTGCTATGTTTCAGATCACCACAATAATTGATCTGAACTGTAACCTTGGGCAGAGTTTGCTCGTAATAGTGCTATTAATGCTTCCTCCAAGTTATCCCCGTTCATGGCGAATTATGGGTTTCAACCATCCTTGTTGCCCGATTCATTCATGTCTCAGGGTATTCCAGCTTTGGAGGAGCATCTCCAGCAACTCCGTTCCACGTGGGTGCAGATTCAGGATTGCCTTCATCGTTCTATGCAGCGCCAAAAGTTCCAGACTAATCGTAGGCATCTGCCCGTGCCTTCCTACCAGGTTGGTGAGAGAGTTTGGCTCCCGCAACTTGCCGTGTGCAACTTGTCGTGTGCCTTCCAATAAACTGGCTCCCCGTTATGTTGGTCCTTTTCGAATACTCCGAAGGGTCAATCCTGTGGCCTATGCTCTTGACCTTCCTCCTGCAATGCGCATCTCCAATGTTTTTCATGTCTCCCTCTTGAAACCATTGGTTTGTAATTGGTTTACCACTGTGTTGCCTCGTACTGTCCTATCTTTGTTGACAATCATGAGGAGTATGAGGTCAGCAGCATTATTGACTCTCGTATGTCCAGGGCCGCATACAGTATTTGGTTTACTGGAGGGGCTACGGTCCAGAGGAGCGTTCATGGGTTCCCTCTTCTGATGTTCATGCCTCTGCCCTCCTCCGTGCCTTCCATGCCGTTTCCCCAATAAGCCTTTTGTCCTCCCGCGGGGGAGGAGTCGTTGAGGGGAGGGTACTGTCAGGGTTTTTTCCCTGTTGTTTGCCATGTGCTGCTGGCAGCCATTTTACTCACTTCTCTTGCTGACTCTGGTGCATACTGTGTGATGCTGCTCATTTCCTGCACTTCATTTTATGGCCAGACTGCTGTACATCATCCATGTGAGACAGGATGCAGTCTAAGAATTGTAATGTCATCACTTATTATTTAAAGGGCCTCTGTTCAGTATGCTTTGCCCTTGCGTTGTCTCAGACTTGTTTGTGAGAGCTCCTGTGTATTACCTGGCTGTCTGACGTCCCTCCTGGTTCCTGATCCCTGGCTTGTTCCTGACTCTGTTGTTCTCCTTGTTCCTGATTCCGGCTCGTCTGACTACCAGCTCTGGTTTTGATTCCTGTTTATTTGACTTGTGGACTTTTTATTATTTTTTGCTATTAATAAATGTGTGATTATTTTTGCACTTCTCGTCTCAGTCTGATTCCTGGCATCCTGACAAACGCACTGTAAAGAGGATGGTTTGAGTGGCCAAAATATCTCCAAGGATCACAGCTGGAGAATTGCAGAAATGAGTTGTGTCTTGGGGTTAGAAAGTCTCCAAAACTACAGTCCAAGGTCACCTACATCACTACAAGTTGTTAGGAAGGGTTTCAAGAAAAAAGCCTCTACTCTCATCCAAAACCAAACTCAAGCGTCTTCAGTTTGCCAGATACTACTGGAACTTCAAATGGGATCGGGCTATATGGTCAGAGGAAACCAAAATAGAGCTTTTTGGCAATAAACACCAGTGGTGGGTTTGGCACACACAGAGAGGTATCCATATGTAAAAGTACCTCATGCCCACGGTAAAATATGGTGGCGGTTATTTAATGTTTTGGGGCTGTTTTTCTGCCAGAGGACCTGGACATTTTGTAAGAATAGATGGCATCACGGACTCTATCAAATATTAACAGATATTAAATGAACACCTCACTGCCTCTGCCAGAAAGCTTAATATGGGCGGTGGTTGGATCTTCCAGCAGGACAATGATCCAAAACATACATCAAAATCAACACAAAAATGATTTACTGACCACAAAATCAAGATCCCGCCATGGCCAACCCAGTTCCCTGACTTGAACCCAATAGAAAATCTGTGGGGTAAAGTGAAGAAAAGAGTCCACCAGCGTTGAACCTGCTGTGTTTTCAGTCCATGAGAGCAAAATATTTTTGTGTATTTTGTGAACTAAAGATCAAAAGGTTAAACATTAAAGACAAATTTTCACAGCCTTCTTTGCTTATATTTACCAAGTGTGCTAATATTAGTGGAGGGCACTGTATATATGTATGTGTATATCGGGCCCGGACTGACCGTAGGGCATACCGGGCAAATGCCTGGTGGGCCGCCAGTGACTTTAGCCTCGCCCACCATTACTGTACACACACACACACTGAATAGGCTGTAGCTCTGCGTCCAATAACTTCTTTGGTTAGCACAAATAGTTTATTCAAATGTTACTTAAGTGTAGACACACACATTTAGTATGTGTAACGTGTACGTCAAGGAGCTGAAGAACATAGCAGTGTGATGCTGGTACGTGCTGTCCCGGTAAGAGTGCTATCACTGTCATTCCTGCATTGCCTCCTTCCCAGCCACCATGCCTCTGCACTGTTTATTTATTTATTTTAAATTCCTATTGGGTCTTCCTGCTTAGTAGTATGTAACCAACCTGATGACAATACTCTGTCACCACTCAAGGGGGCGCTAATATACACAGAATATATATAGTGCTAGATCACTCCTATAATGTCAACAGATTACAGAACACAACAAAAATATAGTGTATATATAGTGTGATAAAATATACAAAATTATATAACTTATCAGTCCATAGGTGAATCAATCACTGAAAAAAGCTTTGTTCGTTAGGACTTGCTTCCAATGGTCTTTTATTCTTGAATTCACGGCAGCTCCTTCCCAAATAGAAGAGGTTAACTGGAATCTGTGATGGTATAAAACAAACACACAGAAGGGCGCCTCCTAGTGTAATAAAGTACAGATGGTGTAAAAATATGTGATAACAGATGTTCAGGTACTCAAAAGTGTGGCAGCACTCACTCGTGCTTAGTAGTGCATACTGGAATCTCACAGTTTCCCAGCTCACTGTTAATACACAGTGATATATGTATACACTGTGCTTTTAAAGACCATTGTTTTAATAAAAGTGATTTTAAAACTTATCACTTGACTGAGAGCCTGTCCATGTTTGTTTGCGGTTGGAGACTACAGCCTAGACTGAGACCTGTGGGAAAAGAACAGTGAGCTGGGACACTGTGAGATTCCAGTATGCACTACTAAGCACGAGTGAGTGCTGCCACACTTGCGAGTACCTGAAAATCTGTTATCACATATTTGTACACCATCTGTACTTTTTTACACTAGGAGGCGCCCTTCTGTGTGTTTGTTTTATACCATCACAGATTCCAGTTCTGCTTAGTAGTATGTCAATCACATGACGTTTCCACAAGTGAATCTGCAAGCACATGTAATGTAATGTAATGTACTCCTGAGCTAGCTCTGCAGTTTCTCTGGGGTTCCTGCTATAAGCCGTTTCTTTCCCTCCCCCTCCTTCCTCCCAAGTGCGGTGCCAACAGCCTCTGTGCGCTACACACAGGAGAGAATTCAGTGAAGGTAAGAGGGGCTGATTTATCTAAGTTCTTCTGATTTATGCTGCCCTGACAGGACATAAAGCTCCCTGCCCCCCCCCCCCCTTCAGCTCACACCAGAGCACAGACGTTTTTAACCCTTCTCCTGCTGAAAATGTTTGTTATGCTATACTTAGTATGCTGTTTTTTCTACTCCTCTCCTTAATTTATTTTTTTTTCTTGTATTTTTTTTCTTCTGTTTACCATCTCATTGTGTGTGTGTGTGTGTGTATATGTTCTTCTACAAAGAAGCACAAGACAGAAGGCGCCACATCATGCAGATCAACAAAAAAACAAAAAACAATACCTTTGATTACAGATTTAGTCTGACATATTGATTAAAGGCTAGATTACGAGTGGAAAGCTATTGTTGCAAGCGATATAAGGGTTTTTGTGGCAAATTAAATTCGGCACATATTAAAAGTTGAAAGTAAATCCGAAAGCGTGAGTGCAATCGCGATTTATGCTAGAATAATAACCGTGACTTCAGAGCTCTGGTTAACAGTTACAAATCTAAAATACATTTAAAAGTACAGATACACTCATTATAACACAATCTAATAAAAGATATTTTAAAAAATTGCTCGAAAAAGTTATAAGGGCTCAAAGATATGAGGTCTCAGGTGTTAGAAAAGAAAGGACTGCAAAGTGCTTTAACATAGAGATATATACATGTCTAAATATGTATATATATACATATATGTGTGTGTGTATATGTGTATATGTATATTTTTGTGTGTACATATGTTTTTATATGTGTATATATGTATTTACAGACAGACATACACTTATAAACACATAAATAACAGTTTAAGATAATATTGCATTTTTATAATCCAATGTTCTATTTATTGTTCTATTTATTCTTAGAGATATTTAAATATATATATGATGGATTTCCCCCCCATATACAGTGTGTGTATATATATATATATATATATATATATATATATATATATATATACATATATATATATATATATAAACATATATACACACACACAAATATATATATATATATATATATATATATATATATATATATATATCAGAAGAGAGAG
Source organism: Bombina bombina (assembly GCF_027579735.1). Taxonomy (NCBI): domain Eukaryota; kingdom Metazoa; phylum Chordata; class Amphibia; order Anura; family Bombinatoridae; genus Bombina; species Bombina bombina. Next base: position 505,599,656 of record NC_069503.1, on the reverse strand, counting down.
AACAGCACTCCTGAGATAGAACAAAATCTAGAATAACTTCCATGCCTGTTCATTTTTATTGCAACTCAGGGTGCGCGTTCTTTTAGCACACTATGCCCTTTCACAGAGAAAAAATATCCTGTAGCATATCAGTCTGACCCTGCCCAATGACAGTCCAGCGCCGAAATACCAGGCAATTCCTCTATGAACAAGAGAAACAACAACCCCAGACGATTGTTTCAGCCTTCTGTGGGCCTCGTCAGTGAGGTGCAGTTGTATCCACGTCTGGTTTCCCCATTACTCTTAGAGAGACCCAAGAGTAATTTGCATAAATATCAGAAGACAGAGAAATTTGTCTGGGGTTGTTGTTTCTCTTGTTCAGAGAGGAATTGCCTGGTATTTCGGCGCTGGACTGTCATTGGGCATTGTCAGACTGATATGCTACAGGATATTTTTTCTCTGTGAAAAGGCATAGTGTGCTAAAGAACGCGCACCCTGAGTTGCAATAGAAATTAACAAGCACGGAAGTTATTCTAGCATTTGTTCTATTTCAGGAGTGCTGTTCTCTCTCTTCTGAGATATATATATATATATTTGTGTGTGTGTATATATGTTTATATATATATATATATATATATATATATATATATATATATATATATATATATATATATATATATATATATATATATATATATATATATACACACTGTATATGGGGGGGAAATCCATCATATATATATTTAAATATCTCTAAGAATAAATAGAACATTGGATTATAAAAATGCAATATTATCTTAAACTGCGCTTAACTGAAATTGTGTTTTTTTCCCCAATTTTTTTCGTCTCTATTAAAGTCTATGGGGGAATGCGATTTTGCTTTTGCGACTGTTCAGTCTATTTTTACCTCAACTTTGCAAACGTAAGAGCACAAACTTTTTACTTACAACTCGTAAGACGAAGCATGTGATAAACACACTTTGAAGGCATGGACTGGGAGTATGATTCATTCAGGTGGGCCACAATAGATGTTGTGGCCTTGTACTCTTCTATCCCACATAAAGAAAGTCTTGAAGCTATAGCTTTCTTTCTGAAACATTGTTCTAATTTTAGTGATGAATTTCAATAATATGTTCTGAGATTACTGAGATATTTACTCACCAACAATTATTTTAAATTTGAGGGACAGTTCTATCTCCAGAGATGTGGGATGGCTTTATAGGCGAAATTTGCCCCCTCCTATGCCAACCTATTTATGGGTTGGTTGGAGCTGTCCCACATCTATGGAGAAAATAACCCCCAAAGGCATCTGGTCCATTATTATGAACGTTATATAGATGACCTCTTGCTAATTTGGTTGAGTGATGATTCTGACTTCTCAGAATTCATGAACTATTTGAATAGTAACACAATTGGCATTAAGTTCACTTCTGAATTACAAAAAAATGTGACCAATTTCCTCGATATTTGTTTATCAGGAACCAGAGATGGAAAAATAATTACTAACATCTACAGGAAGCCCACAGCACGTAATGCATTATTGCACGCCAAAAGCTGCCACCCTTGACATGTACCCTTTGCAGTGGCAAAGGGTCAGTTTGTCAGGGTAAAGAGGAACTGTACCATTGAAAGAACGTTTCAACAACAGTCTAAAGATCTTAGTATACGACTGAAACAGAGAGGTTATCCTGAACAAGTAATTCACAAAGCAGAGAGACAAGTTCAAAAAATCAATAGGACTGACTTAATTCAATCTAAAACAACAGAGTCTTCTGACACTACTTTTCAAGGGGTAACATTTGTTACAGAATTCAGTACACAATACACAGAGATCTGTAAGATCATTCAAAAACATTTTAATTTTTTATTGGCAGACGATAAACTTGAAAAATGTGTTGATGGGTTACGCTGCTCCTATAGGAGGACGAGAACTTTGGCTAACACTTTATCACCTTCCTTATTGCCTGAGCTGAATAAACCGGTTAGCTCTTGGCTTACACAGAAGGGACTCTATAAGTGTAGACAAAAATGCCGAGTGTGTGAGTACAACACAGTTTGTAATATATTTAAATCAGAGGTCACTGGAGAAACTTTTCCGATCAATAGTTGCCTGAAATGCACTATGACCTATGTGATATACTTACTCAACTGCACACTCTGTTACCTACAATATGTAGGTCTCACTACAAATGAGGTCAAAGTCCGCATTAGAAACCACTTGTCCACTATACAAATAGGAGAAGCAAGTACCCCTCCAGTCAGGCATTTTGCACGTTGTCATGACAAAAGTGTCAGTTCTCTGAGATGGCAGGCCATAGAGAGGGTTACATGCCCTCCCAGAGGCGGTGATCGTGAACAGTTGCTGCGGAAGAGGGAGATGTATTGGATCTTTAGACTCCAGACAAGTGTTCCTACTGGTTTAAATTCTGAATATGACTTAATTAATTTTTGGAGGTAGTTTATATACTCTTTCTTCACCACATAAAAGTATATGTATTTTTAAAGTCTAAATTGGTTTGTATTAATGGTCTACATCTCCCTCTTCCGCAGCATATGTATGTATATATTTATTTATAAAATATTTTACCAGGAAGGATACATTGAGATTTCTCTCGTTTTCAAGTATGTCCTGGGATCACAAAACATTGCAATTGATACAATAGGGTACAATAAAATACAAAAACAATAATAATAAGTATGTCCTGGGATCATAAAACATTGCATGTATACACACATGCAGATATGTGCGTACTATGATGATTTACTTCTGTAAATATGACCACCATTTGCAATACTTACATGTGTTTTTACATTTATATAGCTGATTTAGCATCAGCAGTTTTGGTCATATATGTCTCATCCATTCATTCATTTACCGATTCTCACTCATTTCTGGTGTTTTAGACAGCAGCCTATTACAGAAACACATTGGTCTTTAACCTTATTATCTGAATTGTATCACCAATGCTATTATAATAGTTTGTCTACATAATTGACAACTCTATAATGCTTTCTAGCATATATCACCGAGATTGGGGTTACAAATGGGGATTATACATCAGTAAATTACCCATAAATGTCTGTTATGGGATATAGAGAGGGATATAGATATATATAGATATATACAGGGAGTGCAGAATTATCAGGCAAGTTGTATTTTTGAGGATTAATTTTATTATTGAACAACAACCATGTTCTCAATGAACCCAAAAAACTCATTAATATCAAAGCTGAATAGTTTTGGAAGTAGTTTTTAGTTTGTTTTTAGTTATAGCTATTTTAGGGGGATATCTGTGTGTGCAGGTGACTATTACTGTGCATAATTATTAGGCAACTTAACAAAAAACAAATATATACCCATTTCAATTATTTATTTTTACCAGTGAAACCAATATAACATCTCAACATTCACAAATATACATTTCTGACATTCAAAAACAAAACAAAAACAAATCAGTGACCAATATAGCCACCTTTCTTTGAAAGGACACTCAAAAGCCTGCCATCCATGGATTCTGTCAGTGTTTTGATCTGTTCACCATCAACATGCGTGCAGCAGCAACCACAGCCTCCCAGACACTGTTCAGAGAGGTGTACTGTTTTCCCTCCTTGTAAATCTCACATTTGATGATGGACCACAGGTTCTCAATGGGGTTCAGATCAGGTGAACAAGGAGGCCATGTCATTAGATTTTCTTCTTTTATACCCTTTCTTGCCAGCCACGCTGTGGAGTACTTGGACGCGTGTGATGGAGCATTGTCCTGCATGAAAATCATGTTTTTCTTGAAGGATGCAGACTTCTTCCTGTACCACTGCTTGAAGAAGGTGTCTTCCAGAAACTGGCAGTAGGACTGGTAGTTGAGCTTGACTCCATCCTCAACCCGAAAAGGCCCCACAAGCTCATCTTTGATGATACCAGCCCAAACCAGTACTCCACCTCCACCGTGCTGGCGTCTGAGTCGGACTGGAGCTCTCTGCCCTTTACCAATCCAGCCACGGGCCCATCCATCTGGCCCATCAAGACTCACTCTCATTTCATCAGTCCATAAAACCTTAGAAAAATCAGTCTTGAGATATTTCTTGGCCCAGTCTTGACGTTTCAGCTTGTGTGTCTTGTTCAGTGGTGGTCGTCTTTCAGCCTTTCTTACCTTGGCCATGTCTCTGAGTATTGCACACCTTGTGCTTTTGGGCACTCCAGTGATGTTGCAGCTCTGAAATATGGCCAAAATGGTTGCAAGTGGCATCTTGGCAGCTGCACGCTTGACTTTTCTCAGTTCATGGGCAGTTATTTTGCGCCTTGGTTTTTCCACACGCTTCTTGCGACCCTGTTGACTATTTTGAATGAAACGCTTGATTGTTCGATGATCACGCTTCAGAAGCTTTGCAATTTTAAGAGTGCTGCATCCCTCTGCAAGATATCTCACTATTTTTGACTTTTCTGAGCCTGTCAAGTCCTTCTTTTGACCCATTTTGCCAAAGGAAAGGAAGTTGCCTAATAATTATGTACACCTGATATAGGGTGTTGATGTCATTAGACCACACCCCTTCTCATTACAGAGATGCACATCACCTAATATGCTTAATTGGTAGTAGGCTTTCGAGCCTATACAGCTTGGAGTAAGACAACATGCATAAAGAGGATGATGTGGTCAAAATACTCATTTGCCTAATAATTCTGCACTCCCTGTATATATGTGTATGTATATATATGTCATGAAGATTGTTCCTATCTTAGGTATGTGCAATTTAGGAACAGCATAAATGATTTAATGTAGAAGGAGACATAGATATATATATATATATATATATATATATATATATATATATATATATATATATATATATAGTTGCACATGTAATGGTGTGTATATATAATGTTGCATATTAGCCTATGTAACTACCTTCACATTATGCCCCAGGTCCAATCCCTTTAATGTGAAGTACATTTCCATGTCTTTTATGTCATTTTACTCTGCTGATAATAACAATATTATCTATATTGCTATATTGGACACATATGGATGTAATAAAAATAGGTATAAATTACCATATGACACACCTTGCTTATTCTTTTATCCTATCAGATTTTACCTGCAGCCTTAAATAGGTTGACAGGTGTTTTATATACAGCTATGATTATGACCTGAAGGTCGAAACATGTCAGCCGTTCACAGAAAGTGATTGTGTTTTTCCTGTCACCAATGTATGTTGTGGGTATTTTTATGCTTAAAAGAAATAAAGTGTGGAACTTTTAATCTTATCGTCTCGTGCACACTGCCTTTACCTCACTTCCATTAAAGTCTATGGGGGAATGCGATTTTGCTTTTGCGACTGTTCAAAGTCTATTTTTACAGTGACTTTGCAAACGTGAGAGCACAAACTTTTTACTTTCAACTCGTAAGACTAGCGCGAATTGCCAAGCACAAAATAAAGAAATAATTCTAGCGGTTTTAACGCTCGAACACGTGCGCAAACTACTGTTCCATTTGTAATCTAGACCTAAATGTTTTGCTTAATTGATATCTGTTAAAAAATATATAAATATATCTATATGTATATGTAGATCTCATATCATATCCCTAAATGTTTTGCTTAATTGATATCTGTTAATAAATAAGGATATATATATATATATATATATATATATAGTAGTTCTGTAGATGGAGGGCACTCACAGGACTTATATAAAATGTAATGTCAACGTTTCGGTCCATCTAGAGGCCTTCTTCAAGACAATTCATAATCTACGAAAAACATAGAAACAAAAAATACAATCATAATCAAAGCAATTAAACTCAAATGTATACCAGTGTCAACCCTCCACCAAAGATGGCCGCTATATACCACCACCAAACAACAAGATATGGACAAAACCCAATAAGTGGACTCATATATTTAAAAGCAAGGGCAGAAAGAAAAAACTTAAAGAAGAAAAGAAAAGAGAAAGAATAAGATACAATGAAACACAGGCCACAAAACACCAACTTCAAGTCCACACAAACCCCGCCCACAGCCCACCTTGTCACAGCTCGCCCACAAATCATCTTTGGACATCACCCACACCTCATGCAAGGCCTCCATGAAATATTGGGAAGTAGGTAAATGTCCAGTTTCACAATGTGAATTCTGGGTCTCCCCAGCCATGCCTTGACCTTGCCCACATCACATTTATCTCTGCCCACACACCAACACGATTCCATCTTCAGCCCACCCTTAGTCGTCTTCTGCTTCTCACTGTCTTTCTTGCCTTGTATATTATCCCAGCAATGTTAGAAGGTGTATGGAGTAATAAATACATTACTTCCCAAATTAAAGGGACCTTATACACTAAATAAATTTTGTGCACGCCCTTTAATTATGGAAGCTATTACTTTGGAACCTAGGTTACACTGCAGGTATCTGAAAGAGAGTAGCTGCACATGTGCAAACAAGCCAGCACTGGAGTGCAGTGAAAGCCAGATTTCAACATGGCGCCCATGACTAGATGGAGGCAATACAATACTAGACAATGTATTTAGTGTTTAATGTAATTTTAAGATTAAAGGGATACTAAACCCATTTTTTATTCAGATAGAGCATGCAATTTTAAGCAACTTTCTAATTTACTCCTATTATCAATTTATCTTCGTTCTCTTGGTATCTTTATTTGAAAAAGCAGGAATCTAACCTAAGAAGTCTGCCCATTTTTGGTTCAGCACCTGGGTTGCTCTTGCTGATTGGTGGCTAAATGTACCCACCAATCAGCAAATGCTATTCAGGGTGTTGATCCAAAAATGGGCCGGCTCCTTATCTTAAATTCCTGCTTTTTCATATAAAGATAGCAAGAGAATTAAGAAAAATTGATAATAGGAGTAAATTAGAAAGTTGCTTAAAATTGCATGCTCTATCTGAATCATAGAAGAAAAAATTTGGGTTTAGTGTCGCTTTAACCACTCTAGTGATAAGGACATACCACTGCCATAAATATTGTTTTTTTTTCAGGAACATATGCAGTTTTAATTATATAAAAAAAAACTGTAATACATTCCTGAATATTTCTTTTTACAGGAAAAAAAAAATGACATTATCATCATAAGAATGAATCTAAAAATGTAATGTAGTGCATTTTAGTTTCTTGCATTCATAAAAATTCTCCTGAGGGAAAAATCATAGGCTTATATTTTTTATGAGCTGCTGTGCATTTCAAATTCACTGTTATATCCCTGGAAATGTAAACATTAAATGGTAAATCTACTTTAGCTTAAAAAAAGAGAGCTTGGAAAGGGTTAAATATTCCATTGCCTAAGAGAACTGCTAGAGTAATACACTACTGCAGAGTTCAGCTCTGTAATGTTGGGTCATATCTCTTCACTGCTGTCTGTGTAGCGGGAATACCACACAATTACAGGATTGCTTTGCAAAGCTCTGTAGACTCTATCTGCACAAGACTTAAATTCCATGTTATGCCTCAGTTTATGATGTGTTAAGAGTATAGATTGAGTTTATAATCCACTAATCATCCTCCAGATTTATGCTGTGTTAAAAAAAATCAGATTGTGAGCTTCAAGGAACTTTATCACTCAGTGTATCATACAGGGACATGAAACACAGTTTTTTCTCTCATTATTCAGATAGATATTAAACAACTTTCAAGCTTACTTCTATTATCAAATTTGCTTCATTCTCTTTGTATACTTTATTGAGGTAGCAGAAATGCATTACTGGAAGCTAGCTGAACAAATCAGATGAAACAATGGCAAGAGGCATATATATGCTGCCGCCAATCAGCAGCTGTCTTTCAGTCGTGCATTGCTAGTCCTGAGCCTACCTAAGTATTCTCTTCAACAAATCAAACTAACAGAATAAAGCAAATTAGATATTATAAGTAAATTGGAAAGTTGTTTAAAATTGCATGCTCTGTCTGAATCCTGAACGTTTAATTTTGACTTCACTGTTCCTTAATGATAATATATTTAACAATATATTATCCTTTCTTTAACTGTTTCTTTAAAGGGACACTAAACCCAAATTTTTTATTTCGTGATTCAGATAGAGCATGAAATTTTAAGCAACTCTCTAATTTACTCCTATTATCAATTTTTCTTCATTCTCTTGGTATCTTTATTTGAAATGCAAGAATGTATGTTTAGATGCTGGCCCATTTTTGGTGAACAACTTGGGTTGTCCTTGCTGATTGGTGGATAAATTCATCCACCAATAAAAAAAGTGCTATCCAGAGTTCTGATCCCAAAAAAATCTTAGATGTCTTCTTTTTCAAATAAAGATAGCAAGAGAACGAAGAAAAAATGATAATTGGAGTAAATTAGAAAGTTGCTTAAAATTGCATGCTCTATCTGAATCACAAAAGAAAAAATTTGGGTTCAGTGTCCCTTTAACGGTTATCATTTACGTTGCTGTCAAATTTTATACTGCTATGTACATAAGTAGGGTACACAATGACAATGAGTTCAGGTTAATTTTTTTTTTTTTAATAATGCAGGAAGAGAAGGGCTGTGTTATGCATTGTGCTGATTTTCAGAACAAGTATCACATTATTAAATTAAATAAATTAAAAAACCCTTTTAGAAGATTTTTATCTTTTTAAGCAGAAATTATTTATTAACCCTTTAACTGCTGAGTCATTCCCACCCCTGTGCTGAGCTGTTTTGGAGTTTTTAGATCCTGCTCCTTTTTTTTTTTTTAAGGAGACCCAGCAGATTCAAACTATACCTTTTTATTTTATGCATATATGATGTGTTAGAAAATTGAATCATAAAGCGTGAATGCATTTTTAAGAAGGTAGCCATTCGTTCTGTTTGGCTTTATTCTGAGCCAAATTTATACTTGTGCTTAAACTTTCAACACCCATGTCAGAAAGAGCAGGTGATTAGCTTGGGTGTTTCTAGCTTAAGGGAGCTGAGATAGAGGGTTTGAACACCAAAAAAATTATTTTGTGATTCAGATAGAGCATACAGTTTTCTAAGAAGTTTCCAATTTATTACTTAATCAAATTTGCTTTGTTCCCAAGGTATTCTTTGTTGAAGAGATACCTAGGTTGGTATCTGGAGCACTACATGATAGGAAATATTGCTGCCATCTAATATTCTTGCAAAACTGCTGCCATATAGTGTTCCACACATGTCCACACTCCTGAGATTAAGTTTCTGGTTTTTCACAAAAAAGACCAAGAGAGCAAAAAAATTGATAATAGAAGTAAATTAAACATTTGTTTACAATTGGAAGCTCTATCTGATTCATGAAATAAAAAATCTGGGTTTCATGTCCCTTTGAGCCCTCCCAGCAATTCTGGGTTTCCTGGGCTTGTGCATTGTGACGCCACCGGAATACCCAGATTCCCCAGGAGATGCTGGAGCTCTTGACTATCAGGGATGCAGCGTAAGTACAGGGGTGGTCGTCCATGATGAGGGAATGTCATCATTCTCACTTAAAGGGGTGATTTATCAAATGTCTGTCCGACATGATCCGCTTAGCTGATCATGTCCGACAGACATCGCTGAATGCCGACAGCGATTTAACATTGCACAAGCAGTTCTGGTTTACTGCTTGTGCAATGCTGCCCCCTGCAAATTCGCAGCCAATCAGGGGGTATCAATAACCCGATTGTACACGATCGTATGGATTGAGGTCTGCCACTTCAGAGGCGGCGGACCAATTAAGGAGCAGCGGTCTTAAGACCGTTGCTTCATAACTGCTGTTTCTGGGGAGCTTGAAGGGCCATTTGGCCCTTGATAAATCGCCCCCAAAGGGTAGATAATGCATTCTACTACCATTGCTAACAGATTTACTTTTTTGATAGGAAGCAATAAATTGTACTTCACTTGAAAGGTTTCATATTCAGGCCACAAGTATACTCACAAAAAGAAATAAAATAAATATAGATAAAGAGGCAGTAAACAGTAGGGATGTGCATTCGAATCCTTTTGTTAGGAACCAAATGCGGAATAAGGCGGGCACTTGGTGTCTTCTGCCCTTTTCAAAGCTGGATTTATTCTAGTTCAACAAACTAAGGTGTGCAAATCCAGATCTTCGTGTTTTGCACTTTCACACAAATAAATCTGGCTCAGGAAAGAATCGAAACAGCTTGAGATTATTTTACAGAAAATTCAAAACCTTTAGTAACACTAAACTACAGAAATAGCGCTTAAAAGTGCCTTTTGTAGGGCATTGCCCTAAAGTGTGAGCTCTTTTTCTGAAAAAGTCTACAAACCTCCCACTTACCCAAAAAAAGTCTAAATCTAAAATAAAAAATACTCTAAAAATTACTCTTTAAAGGGCATTTAGCAGCTTTTTTTGCTGCCCTGGAAAAAAAATACAAAAACCCTAATCTAAAAAAAAAAAACTAAACCCTGAAGATGGTACTCACCAAAGATGAATCGGCACTCCATCTTCATCCCGGCGGTGATCTTCATCCATCTTCTTATCTTTATCTTATTGGCGTATCTTCATCCATCTTCTTATCGTCCATCCAACTTTAGGGGGTGTTAGGTTAAGGGGTTTAGATATTAGTGGCTTAGTTTGCAATGGGGGTTGTGGTGGTTTAGGGGTTAATAGTGTAGTGGATTAGCGCACAAGCAAAAAATATTTACTTTCAACTTGTAATACGCGTGCCATCCGACGTGCGCACAGAGCAGAAGACAAGTGGAGTTAGCCTTACCTATCCATTCGTAATGTAGCCCTTTGTGTTTTATTGCAGTCTTCTCTTTCCCCCAAAGCTGTAGCCTCAGCTTAGTGACACTACAGTGTTGTAACCAGCAAAGTGCCATACTCCATTTTCACAGTTTTTTTTTTTGTTTGTTTTTTATACAGATTTACGTTCTTCAGATTTGTGGTTCCTGTTAGTTTTCCTATTGCTCTTCCCTTTTTCTTTTATGGATTATGTAACTGCTGTGCTTTGAGCAATAAGAATACTGTGCCCTTTATTTTTATTGTTAGCCTGTGAAAAACACTCTTGTGCAACTTAATTAACAAAGTGCAAAGCCGAATAAGTTGTCACCCCCCATATTTCATCAAGAACTTATAACCATGTAGCCACATTTTATCTTGAGGCCTTTTAATAAAAGCAAGCTTTGGCTCTACAACTAAAGAACAAAATCACTTGTAAGGCTGTCTGAGGAAAGCCCAGGGGGTTTAGTTGTACAGAAATTAAGGGATCTAAAGTGACAAGTACATATTTATCTTAAGCGCATTCAGTGAATCTGGTGAGGCGCAAGCAAAATCCAAGAAGTGAAGAATGTTGTTACACTTTAGCCTTTTTAGCTGCTTGAAATCATAAACAAGAAGGAAAAATAAGAAAAAAAATAAATTAAAAGCAAATTAAACACATTTTAGCTTTTTGTGTAAAATTGTGCTTGTCCCACACTCCCTATAGAGTTTAAAAAATAAAATCCGTGACCTGCAAATCAAATAACAGGTTTAGACAATTTGTAGCATCTTGAAAACGTAGATTACAAGCCTGCTTGACGACGGCCTCTCTAGGGAGTGTGGGGCAAAGCACAATTCTTACAACAACAAAAACAAGAAATGTTTAATGACCCTTTAAAGGCATTCAAAATTAAACTTTTATAATTCAGATAGGGCATGCAATTTTAAACAATTTCCTATTTTACTTACCACGAGAATTAAGCAACTGGTATAATAGAAGTAAAATGAAAAATCTCTTAAAATTGCATGTTCTATCTGAATCATGAAAGTTTTATTATGATTTTCATATTAAAACCATGACAGTTTAAAGGGATAGGAAACCTATTTTTATCTTTCATGGTTCAAGTAGAGCATGTGGTTTTAACATCTTTCTTATTTAGTTCTATTATATAATTTGTTTTTTTCTCTTGATATCTTTTAGGGATGCGCATTCAGCAGCTTTATTAGCTACTGTATGCGGAAGAAAGAGGCCGTTCGCGGCCTTCTGCTCTTTTCGGAGACGGATTTATTCTTGTGAAAGTGAAACACACTAAGATCTGTGCAAATCCAGATCTTAAAGTGAATATAAATTTGAATAAATAAGTGCCCGGTTTTTAAAAATACTATTAAAAACAAGGGCACTTTCATTCATTAAAATTTACATTGAAGCATTTTTCTTTTTTTTAAAAATACTTAGCTTTAGGAAATCCATACCAGCGATCCTCTGCCCGCAGCTCCTCTGTACTTTGCACCACAATGACGAAACCGGCTTCCTCCATTCCTCTGTCATCGATATGCTGAGTACAACAGGAGAAGCGGGCGTAGGATCGCCGGTCTGGGTTTCCTAAAGAAAAAGGTATTTTTTTTAAAAACAAAACACTTCAATGTAAATTTTTATTATTGAAAGTTCCCCTGGTTTTAATTGTATTTTTTAAAACTGGGCACCTATTCATTCAAATTTACATTCACTTTAATGAAGCTGCTGAATTCACATCCCTAGTACCTTTTGTTGAAAAGGATACCTATGTAGGCTCAGGATCTGATGATTGGTGGCTGCACATATAAGCCTTGTTATTGGCTGCCCCAATGTGTTCAGCTAGTGTACTGCTGCTTTTTCAACCAAGGATACCAAGAGAATGAAGCTAATTAGATGATAGAAGTAAAATGGAAATGTGTTTATAATTGTATTCTCTATCTGATTCATGAAAGAAAAAAATGTTTATTTTATATTGACATTCAGTATGTCAGAAGATAAAGCAACTGCTGGCGTTTTTGCACTCTGTTGAGATGTTTTAAAGGAGTAATAGATTTTGGCCAGCACCCAAATGTATAACCTGCACAAAGATCATAATTTAGCTCCAACAAGTAGATAAAAAGTAGTTTAAAAAATAAATTCAGTACTTTATCATAAATGCAACAACCGCCTTTGCTATCCCTTTAATAGGTTTTTTTCCCCAAGTCTTACACATGCAGACCAATAGAAGCATAATTATTATTGATGGGACAATGTTATGTTAACTAGAGCTAGTCTTGAGGACATCAGTGTCCATTTAGAAGCTGGTACTCGAATCTCACTTTTGCTTTTTTTGTTTTGTTGGAAACCTCTGATGTTATGATGAGATAAAAGCTATGTGTATTAGTGCTGAAAGTAAAGCTCTCCATATACTGCACATTATCTGCATTATAAGCTGCCTTTGAATTAATGGAAATAGATCTTTTGATTTGTACTACTGAGATTTCAATATACTTTAGAAATGTAATTGTATGGCTTAATGTAGTTAATCTAAAGCAGTCGTAATTTATGTTTGGCCTCTCCATCTCAGTTTGTTCCATATAATCTTATGTAACTGTAGAGCTATTGAAATCTTCATTATCTATCTGTCTTCTTCTCTCTGTATCTATTGCTGTATCATCTATCTATCTTTGTGTCTCCATCGCTCTCTCTTTATCTCTTTCTCTGTATCTATGTCTGTCTATCTATTGATCTATTGTTCTTCAATCAGTCTATCTCTGAATCTATCCCTGTAGCTTTCTTTGTCTATCCATCAATCTATCTTTGTGTGTGTGTGTGTGTGTGTGTGTGTGTGTGTGTGTAGATGTACATCTCAGCTTATTTACATTTTCTCTTCCTTAAAACATTTTTTTTTCCCTTTTCTAAAACTCTCCTGGTTGTATTAAAAATGAAATAAGAAGCCTTTTATCTAAATACCCTATGTATATTTGTACTTTTGCCATTTTTCCTGTTCCAGTTTTTGTACAAATGGGTCCTCTAACTGTTCTGTTATGGCAAATAATTTCTGCTAAATTTCAGACTTGAAAGTCCTGTATCTTTATGTACATAAATATTCAATTCTTACCATGTACAAGGGCCATACTACAATAATAATATATCAGATTCTATGGCAGCATACATATTTGCAGAACAAGGTATGAAAACGTATTGTATAGAAATCAGAATATATATGTGTTGAAACAATGCTGGGAATTGAGTGTGGTATTAAAAATCAATCTGACCTTTATCATAACATGGAAATAGGATCCCAAGATATTGTGTGTTTGTTAAATCTTTGTGTGCACTTAACTTGCTTCTTGTTTGCATTGCTTTGTTCCACATGCCCCTCATTTATGAGAGAACGCTCCCCTAGAGGGTGAATGAACTCCAGTATAGAATTCTGTGTTTACAGCTCTGGATTTGAGTGGCAGCTTATACAAGATTGCATTGTGGTAGAAGTGTCAGAAGACAGGATTTCTGTATCTCACAATGACCTTATCAGGATGGATTTAAAAGCATCATATACATGTGCTGTCACTGCTGACGTGAAGGGGATTCAATATAAACTGTCAGAGAGGAGAACATCCAACAAAGGACAGAAGGAAAATGTGTTTCACGGCAATACTTCTAACTCAGTAATGGTCTTAAATACAAAAAATGATACCAGGGGTGAATAATATTTATTTTCCATATTCTTTGTATAAAACCAGTCACATGTGAGCAGCAGTTTCCTGTAGACAGCATGAGGAAAATGTGAAGTATGTTCTTGCATAAATCATTTGTAAATGCATTCATTTTTTTCTAACAAAAACAGCTGATATTTTATTTATCCTTGGCATTCAGATAAAATATCAGCTTTTTTTTCTGTTAGGAAAATTAATGTATTTACAAATTATTTATGCAAGAACCTACTTCACGTTTTCCTCATGCTGTCTATAGGAAACTGCAGCTTACATGTGACTGGTTTTATACAAAGAATATGGAAAATAAATACAAGGGTATTAATTGAGGGTTGTTGGGAACATATTTAGGAACATATTTGCTTCTCACTCTTTTTATATCTATTTTTTTTCTTTCAAGAAACTACTTTGTGAATGCTCAAAGTACCTTCACCTGTCACACAATCATTAGTTCCTGTATTTATTATGAATTATGAAATTTCCACTGGAACCATAAGTTTATGGGTATTTGTGCAACCCTCTACTGTTTCATGTTACCTTTAAAAAAAAAAAAAATACTATTGACATTTATTTTTTTAAGAACATGACAGCCCCAATTTATTTGCAAAAGATAGGGGCTGAGAGTAAAAAAAAAAAATCCACATTCAACAGGTAATACACATTTACAAAAACGTAGGTTTCCGGCAAGACAGAAACCTCAGGCGTAGAAAGCAGCATCCGCTGCTTAATAAATCTACCCCCCAAAACTTTATCTACATTATGGTGGGTGTACATGCAGCGGACATTAATACAATAGTCCATAGCATCATTGTGTGATATATAAAGATTAACTTTGACTCTCAAATTAAGTTCTCTTTCTCAAATGGAAACTCACAGCCATATCCCTTTGTGTATCCGACATGCCAATGCTTAAAGGGACATTTTACTCAAAAAAAATGTGTATAATGAAAATGACAGAGCAGCAAAGTGTTAAGCGAAAGTTGTTTAAATTGAAGTTGAAATAAATACTGCAGTTAGGGTAGCCAGGTATCCAGCATTTAAATAGTAGCATTTATAAATGACAGTAAATGTAATAATAATGCAAAAAATTACACTGCCCCCACCTGACTACTTCATAATGCTACAGACTGGCAAACTTTTCTGTGCAGTACAATGCCTAACGTTATTCTTTAACAAAGGTATAACAAGAGAACTAAGCAAAATTGATAATAGACGTAAATTGGAAAGTAGTTTACAATTTCATAGTCTATCCAGTCAACTTTTGTCTTTACTGTTAGATACATCTGGGGAGTGAAAAGATCACAATATTTTTTTATTTTTTTTTAAATAATTTAAATATGTGGGTATTTAGTTTTGAGTTTAATTAATGCAGAAATTTAATTAATGAAGAAAAAAAGTTACTTGTCCACTTTTAGGGATTCATATAGTCCATTGTTTTGATGATTAATAGATTTTTTTTTTTTTTTATTTTTTTTTATTTTTTTTTTTGGGGGGGGAGAGATTCCTAGTCCAGGCAGAATTAGGCAAACACAGGTAAAAATAGGTCAGTGGAGAGAGTTCAAAAAGATTTTGCAGAGAAGTACTCATTGTATTAGGAAAAGGAAGTTTTCAGCATAAACCAGTATATTTTAAAAAGTTCCTCTCTGATTGGCTGAAAACTGTCAGGGTTATTATGTAGCCTCTATTTGGCTGCACACCATCAGGCTTTTTTTTTTTTTTTTATAAATTAAAAATATTATTTTACAGCATGCCTGAACTAATATCCAACAACCATGATTTATTTTCAATTTATTATTTTGTATTGATTGCATTTCATTTTATGAAATGTAATTTCAGCTGCTCTTTGTGTTTTATAACACATCATTATTATTTACTTAATTTTATTTCGGTGCTAGTGTCACTTACAAACCAGGGCCTTGATCACAATCTTTCCAATATTGGCTCCTAATAACTCGGTTTCGGACAATATGGGAAGGATGCTTTTTGGGTAATGACAATACAAAATGGATTTGAGCGCTAAAAGGCGCTTTAAAACTTGCATACAATGATCATTTCACACCTCTTATAGGGACAGTCTACTTGTTTAGTGTTTAAAAAGACAGATAATTCCTTTATTACCCATTCTCCAGGTTTACACAGTCAACATTTTTTACACTTTTTACCTCTGTGATTACCTTGTATCTAAGCATCTTCTGACAGCCCCCTTATCCAAGTTCTTTTGACAGATTTGCATTTTAGCTAATCAGTGCTTACTCATAAATAACTCCATGGGAGTAAGCACAATGTTTATCTAGATGGTACACGCAAACTAGCACTGTCTAGCTGTCAAAATGCACTGAGATAAGATGCTGTCTTCAAGGTCTTGAAAATTAGCATATGGGGGCGTGTTCAAGCAGCGGCCATGACTAACCGAAAAAAAGGCATCTGTATAGATTTTCGATTATCTGTCGGCTATCTTTCTCTATATCCATCATCACCTACATACGAAAGCTCACCCTGATTGAGGAAGATTTGCTAAGCCAAATGCTACCAAAAAAATCACAAATTATCCTACTGGAAACTTTGCAACCTGCAACGGTGGTGGATCACAAGTGGCGGCCTAGAGAGCACACTAGCAACATCATCCCTCGCCCCGTCAGCAGGACTAATCCGCTCTGGTACTATTTCTCAGCTGTGTGCCTTACAAGCCATCGCTCAACGGATCGCATTCATATTAAATAGAGGAGAGCCTACATAGTGGAGATCATGGAGGCTGTGGTGGTGTGGGAGTGCGCAGTGCAGGAGGCGATGTTGCAGTATCACCAACAGCTTGAAAGAGATCTCACCTCCTTACTCCTTACAGCTTTAGCCCACCAGGCTGTTTCCCTTAGGGAGACTACTGAGCAATTTAGCTCCCTGGACAAGGCAAGCCTCAAATTGGAGCCGATAATGGCCCTGTACCCTACTACCACTTCACAGTCTCCTGCATTTGGTCTAGCAGTGTTCCGGCAATCTGATGCAGTTTTCAGTGATCTTGAGCATAAAGTGGATGGTCTGCCTAGCGCTCTAGAGGGACCGGGCTTTCACACGCAGAAGTCAAGCAGCAGTTTACCTTTTAGGCCCCTGGTCTCAACGGAGCACAGAGAATCCTCACAATCTACTGAGATAAGTACCTGGGGAAGGGAGCTTGGACTGCTGCTACTTGGGAGACTTTCATATGTATTAATGATAAAGGCTGTCCCTAAATGCCCAAGCAAGTCTGACTCCACTGTTAGTCCAGTTTTTCCTAAGCCTCAGACTTAGGATTGTATAAAGTTGATACGAGATACAGGATCTCTACCATCTAGCCTGTTGCTAGATGAGCTTTACCTGATGCCGTTACATAAATTTAAATTAAAACTATCAAGCTGTTATAACGAAGGTCTCCATATTATTTGCGTAAATCCTTTACTTCCTTTAAACGTTACTTTATATATGTTGTTTGACTGAGATGTGGCTACGGTCATTTTTCTATTCAGTAGAGCTAAATTCAACCAAAACATATTGTTGATTAAAAATGAGGTTTATTATATTTTCCTAGCTACTTATGTCACGTCTGATACTATTTCCTAAGTAAAACATGCATTCTGATTCTGAACTACCTTTATGTAAGATACTCCAAAATTCGCCTATGCAAGCCTGTATGTACAAATTGTGCCTAGATATAATCTCTCCTCTATTATAATTTTGCGTTCATGCAAAAACACTGTCAGTACACAAGGGAGGTCAATATATACAGCTATTTACTTGAAACTGCAACTGTAGATATATATTACTTAAGGTATATTTTATGGAGCAGAAGAGCCTACCTGTTACCTTTAAAAAGCTAACCCCAGAACCATACATTCTCTTTGGTAGATTGTATTAAAGCACGCCCCATTCCCTTGATCAACTGGAGTACAGGTCTCAAGGTCCACATTAAATTCTCTAAAATTGTTGGGCTTCCTGCCGCACCGCCAGCGGCCGAGGCGGTGCGGCGTGCTGAGCACTACAGTGATAAAAATTGGTGAAGATTGAGTGGTACTGAGTATGGGTGTAGGTTTGCCAGAACGTTCAGACCTTGCTCATTAAATATATAACCCATCTTTTATGATGCGAGCTTCTACGTCTAGAGGTCATACCAGGGATAATAATTTATTTATCCTGACCTGGTCTCACCTAAGCTTTGCTTTAATATTTACTCTAAGCCCAATCACCAATAGCATCCTGTCTCTCAAAGTCTTAAAGATCTTTGCATACCTAACTTAAGTCTACCCTATACAGCAGACACAGGCCAACAGACATAGGCTCTTCGGATCAACGCTATCCTTAAATATCAAACAAACACCCCTTAGATTAGCTATAATAGTCATGTCTGTACTAAATGCCTGTCATTAAAGAGCTACACTTAAAATTTTAATACCAGTGCAGTACATCTGTACATTAGGCCCTAGATCGTTATGTTTCCCTTATGCACCATGACTTATTACTCCTGCTATTTTCTCCTAACCATATAAAGATCCTCCTAGATTAGGAGGACTAACTAAGCAGTTTGTCTAGCCTATACCGCAATCTTAATCATTCCTTAATAAAAATAAAACCTGAGGTTTAAATAATGAGGTCTATATGTGATCCTCTACTATCGATATAACCTTCTGTTATTGCTATCTTTTTTTTTTTACATATGCTGTGGGGTCCAAGAGCGGCCTCCTGGGAATACAAGAAGGTATTTTAGAATTCTATTGTATTTTGCTGCAATCCTTTGTTTGTATGCCAATTTATTACCGCAATAAAAATATTTTAAAAAAAATAAAAAATTAGCATATGAACCTACCAAGGTTTAACTTTAAACGAATACCAGGAGAACAAAGCAAATTTGTGGATTAAACTAAATTGCAAAGTTGTTTAAAATTGCATACCCTAACATATTCAAAGCATAATTTTGACTAGACTGTTCCTTTAAGGTTACATTAAAACATTTTTTAGCTAGCCCCTTTGTACAGTGTGTAAGGGAAATACATATGTGAGATTAACCTATTGTAATCCAAATAATTCCATTTGTGTATAGGCATGCTGGGAATACTGGTCATGTTTGCTCAATTATTGTATTGACAATTTTAATATTTTAAAAGGATTTTTTTTTCCTAATTATTTCCAATTATTCATTTGAAAAATCAGTTTTCCAGTTTGGTGAGATATACATCTGAAAACAACAACACTATTGGTTTCTATTAGACAGAAGTGGCTGCCACTTCTGAATCAGGATTGTAACCAATCCTGTTTGATAACCTAGTCACAAAGGCTCAATCCCCATTTGAAATCCCACTCACAAAGGCTTGATCCTGTTTAACCCCTTAAAGACTGCGCTGCTCTAACAAGCATGCAGGAGGGCGGGTCTAATAGCATGATCTTCTTGCTCGCTATTAGACCCATGCTATAGCAAGCTGGCAAACACTTAACGACCGGCGACGTACAGGGTATGTTGCGGTTGGTAAGGAATTTTACGCAGACATCTGTACTAAAAGCAACAAACTCAATAATGCGATTGTGAACATTTACAGATAGAGATTGCTACATACCATTTCTAGTGGTCCTGATTTCACTTTTCCACATGCTGTACGGGATATCACATATTAAATTTATATGTAAATTTGTGTCCTGCTCACTGCAGACGGATTATACAATAGCATTTAATAGAACTTGAATGAATCCAGACCATGTATGCAAATATACCTCTAAAATGTCTCCTGTGGTCATTTGAGTGTCTTGCACGTGTGTACCATGATTGTCTTGGAATACTTGAAAAGATATCAAAAGGCCAGTTCAGGACTGTAGGTGTTATGTAAGTGTAAAATAATCTCAAAGAAACTGTTGGAATAAAAAAAAATAAAAAAATGGATTTTGATCACCAAGAAACTTTTTAGCTACATGTTAAAAATAGGGCTTTCTCCAACATTGGTGTGTCCGGTCCACGGCGTCATCCTTACTTGTGGGAATATCTCTTCCCCAACAGAAAATGGCAAAGAGTCCCAGCAAAGCTGGCCATATAGTCCCTCCTAGGCTCCGCCCACCCCAGTCATTCTCTTTGCCGTTGCACAGGCAACATCTCCACGGAGATGGTTAAGAGTATGTGGTGTTTAGTTGTAGTTTTTTTATTCTACTATCAAGATTTTGTTATTTTAAAATAGTGCTGGTATGTACTATTTACTCTGAAACAGAAAAAGATGAAGATTTCTGTTTGTGAGAGGAAGATGATTTTAGCAGACAGTAACTAAAATCGATTGCTGTTTCCACATAGGACTGTTGAGATGAAGTAACTTCAGTTGGGGGAAACAGTTAGCAGACTTTTCTGCTTAAGGTATGACTAGCCATATTTCTAACAAGACTGTGTAATGCTGGAAGGCTGTCATTTCCCCTCATGGGGACCGGTAAGCCATTTTCTTAGTCTCAAACAGAATAAAGGGCTTAATATGGGCTATAAAACTGGTAGACACTTTTATGGGCTAAATCGATTGCTTTATTGGACATTTTATACATGTTTATGCTGATAATTCACACTTATAAACTTGGGGAACGTTTTTTAACGTCAGGCATTTTGTTAGACACCTTTTCCAGTCAGGAAGGGCCTTCCCATTTGTAGGCTGAGCCTCATTTTCGCGCCATTACTGCGCAGTTGTTTTTGAGAGCAAGACATGCAGATGCATGTGTGAGGACCTGAAAGTGTTTGGAAAAGTTCCTAGAAGGTGTCATTTGGTATCGTATTCCCCTCTGGGCTTGGTGAAGTCACAGCAAAAGCTGTAGCTGGGACTCTATAGGGGTTAAATCTGTAACCGGTTCCGGTTTCGTTATTTTAAGGGTTAAAGCTCTGAAAATTGGCGTGCAATACTTTTAATGCTTTAAGACACTGTGGTGAAATTTTGGTAAATTTTGAACAATTCCTTCATATTTTTTCACATATTCAGTAATAAAGTGTGCTCTGTTTAAAATTTAAAGAGACAGTAACGGTTTTGTTTTAAAACGGTTTTTGTGCTTTATTGACAAGTTTAAGCCTGTTTAACATGTCTGTGCCTTCAGATAAGCTATGTTCTATATGTATGAAAGCCAATGTGTCTCCCCCTTCAAAATTGTGTGATAATTGTGCCATAGCGTCCAAACAAAGTAAGGACAGTACTGCCACAGTTAGTAAAGTTGCCCAAGATGATTCATCAGATGAAGGGAGTAGACATAGTTCTACATCATCTCCTTCTGTGTCTACGCCAGTTTTGCCCACGCAGGAGGCCCCTAGTACTTCTAGCGCTCCAATGCTTATTACCATGCAACAATTGACGGCTGCAATGGATAACTCCATAGCTAATATTTTATCCAAAATGCCTGCATATCAGCGAAAGCGCGATTGCTCTGTTTTAAACACCTAAGAGCAGGAGGGCGCTGATGATAATGGTTCTGTCATACCCTCACACCAATCTGAAGGGGCCATGAGGGAGGTTTTGTCAGATGGGGGAAATTTCAGATTCAGAAAAAATTTCTCAACAGGCTGAACCTGATGTTGTGACATTTAAATTTAAATTAGAACATCTCCGCGCACTACTTAAGGAGGTGTTATCTACTCTGGATGATTGTGACAACTTGGTCATTCCAGAAAAATTATGCAAGATGGACAAGTTCCTAGAGGTTCCGGTGCACCCCGACGCTTTTCCTATACCCAAGCGGGTGGCGGACATAGTGAATAAGGAGTGGGAGAAGCCCGGCATACCTTTTGTTCCCCCTCCTATATTTAAGAAATTATTTCCTATGGTCGACCCAAGAAAGGACTTATGGCAGACAGTCCCTAAGGTCGAGGGGGCAGTTTCTACTCTAAACAAGCGCACTACTATTCCTATTGAGGATAGTTGTGCTTTCAAAGATCCTATGGATAAAAAATTGGAGGGTTTGCTTAAAAAGATTTTTGTACAGCAAGGTTACCTTCTACAACCCATTTCGTGCATTGTTCCTGTCACTACAGCAGCGTGGTTCTGGTTTGAGGAACTAGAAAAGTCGCTCAGTAGAGAGACTCCATATGAGGAGGTTATGGACAGAGTTCACGCACTTAAGTTGGCTAACTCTTTTATTTTAGATGCCGCTTTGCAATTAGCTAGATTAGCGGCGAAAAATTCAGGGTTTGCAATTGTGGCGCGCAGAGCGCTTTGGCTAAAGTCTTGGTCAGCGGATGTATCATCCAAGACAAAATTGCTTTACATCCCCTTCAAGGGTAAAACTCTCTTTGGACCAGAATTGAAAGAGATTATCTCAGACATCACTGGGGGAAAGGGCCACGCCCTCCCACAAGATAGGCCTTTCAAGGCCAAGAATAAGTCTAATTTTCGTTCCTTTCGTAATTTCAGGAACGGACCGGCCTCTAATTCTGCATCCTCTAAGCAAGAGGGTAATGCCTCACAGTCCAAGCCAGCCTGGAAACCGATGCAAGGCTGGAACAAGGGTAAGCAGACCAAGAAGCCTGCTACCGCTAACAAAACAGCATGAAGGAGTAGCCCCCGATCCGGGACCGGATCTAGTGAGGGGCAGACTCTTTCTCTTTGCTCAGGCTTGGGCAAGAGATGTTCAGGATCCCTGGGCGCTAGAAATAGTTTTTCAGGGTTATCTTCTGGAATTTAAGGAACTACCCCCAAGGGGAAGGTTCCACATGTCTCACTTATCCTCAAACCAAATAAAGAGACAGGCGTTCTTACATTGTGTAGAAGACCTGTTAAAGATGGGAGTGATACACCCAGTTCCAATGACGGAACAAGGAATGGGATTTTACTCAAATCTGTTCGTAGTTCCCAAAAAAGAGGGAACCTTCAGACCAATTCTGGATTTAAAGAGCCTAAACAAATTTTTCAGGGTACCATCGTTCAAAATGGAAACCATTCGAACGATTCTACCCACTATCCAGGAAGGTCAATTTATGACTACCGTGGATCTAAAGGATGCGTACCTACATATTCCTATCCACAAAGAACATCATCAGTTCCTAAGGTTCGCCTTTCTGGACAAACATTACCAGTTTGTGGCCCTCCCATTCGGATTAGCCACTGCTCCAAGGATTTTCACAAAGGTACTCGGGTCCCTTCTAGCGGTCCTAAGACCGAGGGGCATTGCAGTAGTACCATACTCGGACGACATTCTAATATAAGCGTCGTCCCTTTCAAAAGCAAAGGCTCATACAGACATCGTTCTGGCTTTTCTCAGATCTCACGGATGGAAGGTGAACATAGAAAAAAGTTCTCTGTCTCCGTCAACAAGAGTTTCCTTCTTGGGAACAATAATAGATTCCTTAGAAATGAAGATTTTTCTGACAGATGTCAGAAAGTCAAAACTTCTAAGCGCTTGTCAAGTTCTTCATTCTGTTCCACGTCCTTCCATAGCTCAGTGCATGGAAGTAGTAGGGTTGATGGTTGCAGCAATGGACATAGTTCCTTTTGCGCGAATTCATCTAAGACCATTACAACTGTGCATGCTGAAACAGTGGAATGGGGGGACTATACAGACTTGTCTCCAGTGATTCAAGTAGATCAGAAGACCAGAAATTCACTCCGTTGGTGGCTAACCCTGGACCACCTATCCCAGGGAATGAGCTTCCGCAGACCAGAGTGGGTCATTGTCACGACCGACGCCAGTCTAGTCGGCTGGGGCACGGTCTGGGAATCCCTGAAAGCTCAGGGACTATGGTCTCGGGAAGAGTCTCTTCTCCCGATAAACATTCTGGAACTAAGAGCGATATTCAATGCTCTCAGGGCTTGGCCTCAGCTTGCAAAGGCCAGATTCATAAGATTCCAATTAGACAACATGACAACTGTTGCGTATATCAATCATCAGGGGGGAACAAGGAGTTCCCTGGCGATGAAAGAAGTGTCCAAAATAATACAATTGGGTGGAGGATCACTCCTGCCACCTATCTGCGATCCACATCCCAGGTGTGGAAAACTGGGAAGCAGATTACTTGAGTCGTCAGACATTCCATCCGGGGGAGTGGGAACTCCACCCGGAGATCTTTGCCCAGTTGACGCAATTATGGGGCACTCCAGATATGGATCTGATGGCGTCTCGTCAGAACTTCAAGGTTCCTTGCTACGGGTCCAGATCCAGGGATCCCAAGGCGACTCTAGTGGATGCACTAGTAGCACCTTGGACCTTCAACCTAGCTTATGTGTTTCCACCGTTTCCTCTCATTCCCAAGCTGGTAGCCAGGATCAAACAGGAGAGGGCCTCGGTGATCTTGATAGCTCCTGCGTGGCCACGCAGGACTTGGTATGCAGACCTGGTGAATATGTCATCGGTTCCACCATGGAAGCTACCTTTGAGACAGGACCTTCTTGTTCAGGGTCCATTCGAACATCCAAATCTGGTCTCCCTCCAGCTGACGGCTTGGAGATTGAACGCTTGATTCTATCAAAGCGTGGGTTTTCAGATTCTGTGATAGATACTCTGGTTCAGGCCAGAAAACCGGTAACTAGAAAGATTTACCATAAAATATGGAAAAGATATATCTGCTGGTGTGAATCCAAGGGATTCCCATGGAATAAGATAAAAAATCCTACGATTCTTTCCTTTCTGCAGGAAGGTTTGGATAAAGGATTATCTGCGAGTTCTCTAAAGGGACAGATTTCTGCTTTATCTGTCTTACTACACAAACGACTGGCATCTGTGCCAGATGTTCAAGCATTTGTTCAGGCTCTGGTTAGGATCAAGCCTGTTTACAGACCTTTGACTCCTCCCTGGAGTTTAAATCTAGTTCTTTCAGTTCTTCAAGGGGTTTCCGTTTGAACCTCTACATTCCATAGATATTAAGTTGTTATCTTGGAAAGTTTTGTTTTTGGTTGCTATTTCTTCTGCTAGAAGAGTTTCAGAGTTATCTGCTCTGCAGTGTTCTCCGCCCTATCTGGTGTTCCATGCAGATAAGGTGGTTTTGCGTACTAAGCCTGGTTTTCTTCCAAAGGTTGTTTCTAACAAAAATATTAACCAGGAGATAGTTGTACCTTCTTTGTGTCCGAATCCAGTTTCAATGAAGGAACGTTTGTTACACAATTTGGACGTAGTCCGTGCTCTAAAATTCTATTTAGAAGCTACAAAAGATTTCAGACAAACATCTTCTCTGTTTGTCGTCTATTCTGGTAAAAGGAGAGGTCAAAAAGCGACTTCTACCTCTCTTTCCTTTTGGCTTAAAAGCATTATCCGATTGGCTTACGAGACTGCCGGACGGCAGCCTCCTGAAAGAATCACAGCTCACTCCACTAGGGCTATGGCTTCCACATGGGCCTTCAAGAACGAGGCTTCTGTTGATCAGATATGTAAGGCAGCGACTTGGTCTTCACTGCACACTTTTGCCAAATTTTACAAATTGTATACTTTTGCTTCTTCGGAGGCTATTTTTGGGAGAAAGGTTTTGCAAGCCGTGGTGCCTTCCGTTTAGGTAACCTGATTTGCTCCCTCCCTTCATCCGTGTCCTAAAGCTTTGGTATTGGTTCCCACAAGTAAGGATGACGCCATGGACCGGACACACCAATGTTGGAGAAAACAGAATTTATGCTTACCTGATAAATTACTTTCTCCAACGGTGTGTCCGGTCCACGGCCCGCCCTGGTTTTTTAATCAGGTCTGATGAATTATTTTCTCTAACTACAGTCACCACGGTACCATATGGTTTCTCCTATATTTTCCTCCTGTCCGTCGGTCGAATGACTGGGGTGGGCAGAGCCTAGGAGGGACTATATGGCCAGCTTTGCTGGGACTCTTTGCCATTTCCTGTTGGGGAAGAGATATTCCCACAAGTAAGGATGACGCCGTGGACCGGACACACCGTTGGAGAAAGTAATTTATCAGGTAAGCATAAATTCTGTTTTTTTGGGCAAACAAAAAATGTTTTTGTGGCTCAGAGAAACCGATGAAAACTCCCTATTGTGATCTCATCAAAAAGAAAAGTGCCCTTTCCATCCGAAAACTCCCCTATGCTTAAAGCCTCCTGCAAATTTGTTAAACACATTGTTAAAGTTACACATTAGGAGCCATGACGCACTGCAACTCCTGTGCCATGACATGGCCAGTGATTGGCAGCTACGTACATACCCCACTTCTAATTGCCTCACTGACCTATCCTCCTCAGGGAATATGGGTTTCCAAGTGTGACTTTAGCTATGTGTTTAATCTCTTAGAAAGGGACACTAGTGTAAAAATAAAATTATTTAACAAACTAAAGCATTTTATTTTTTCTTTAACAACAGCAAAAAAGCTGCTTCTTACATCAAAAATGGTGTGTGCTTTCCTTAATGTGCCTTGTCAAGGAGTGATTTGTATGAATATTCGAGAAAGCACGCTGTGAATTATCAGAGGTCATTCCATGCGACAAACTTCACATATTCCCCCTCCTACCAGCAACTCTTCAATCTTTATAACCTTATTATTTCTGTCATTCAACAAAAGCAAAAAAATTTACTTGAGTTGGTGAAAATAGAATTTTTCAGAATATTGACAAAAGAGTTTAGTGCCTATTGCTGAAAAATTAGTATCTTCTGCTCAAAGCCATTTGAAAAGGAAAGTTTGAGAACTGTGGTTTTAAACAAAGCACAGCAGTTGACATTTTCCTGATTTCAATCCATCAATGAAAATATTTCTAATACATTGTGCTTGAAATGTAATGACACCAATTTGTTATAAAGCAAGATGCCTTTTAGAAAATGAAAATGTTCATATGTTAATTTGCAGGGTTATTTTTCACTCATATTATGGGTTTCACTTATTCAGTGTGGTGTAAAATAAATTGTTTAAAATGACATTAAACTATAAAAACAACATTGTCATGAATTTAAATGAACACTATTTAAACATGTAAACAATATTTTGATATTGAAACCTCACAACATTTGCCTGATGCTTTCTGGCATTGTGAGTGGGGGCATGGGCATTCATGGTCGGAATTCTGTGATTAGGAGCCAGTTCAGAATTTGGGTGGGCCATTGGCATGGATGTGGCAATGCCTTGTGAAACAGAGATATTTATAAGCAAAAAAGAATAAAATGTGGGAGGGATATTGGGGCATGGGATAAAAGCTCAGTGGCTGATTAACAGATCTCCCACGGCACAAAAAGTATTTTTTTCTCCTTACAGGAGCATCCATTTTATTTTATTTAAAAAAAAAAAAAAAAACTGTAAACCAATTTTTAAAATGTGTTCTTTTAGGTATAATGGCGACACAAGTTACTTTAATGTTTCTTTTAGAACAAATACTGAACTTAAATAGTTTATAAGTCTATAAAGGCATCTTTAAAACTGTACTTTTTGTTGTTGTTGGTATGAGTAAGTACATATGCGTAAAACGTGTTGATCTTGAAGAATAGTTTATAGCTTAACCAGTGCTCAGTCTCACTAATGGGTTTCAATTTGTCTAGTCAGTCTAACTGTGTAATGGCAATTTGTGGTCTGCTAGTGAGTTTTTTAAAAAAAAAAACAGTGTCCTCCCATATACATTTAAATCCTTTCTATCGTTTAGAAATATTTAAAGTATCATATAGTAAAACAGTCAGTATTTATTTCTTAAGGTGGTGATAGTCCACTAGTGGGAATCCATGCCCCGGTCACTAAGGGTGAGGCAAAGACACCCCACAACTTCAAGTATTTCTCCTACTTCCCTCTCTCTCCCAGTAGTACTTTGCCATGTCAAGGAGAAGCCAACAGCAGATAATAGCCAGCACAATGTGAGACCACAGTGGTGCAAATCTGTCAGAGGTTCTACACCAACAACCTCACAACATACAAATGTAAAAAGTCCAAAAGACGGCATTACTCACCAAATTGTACAAATGTTCATATATTTATTGGAGTTTCCTCATGGTACATAAATCAAGACAACTTTTGGGCTTGTTACCCTTAGTCATGTCAAGTCACTTGACATGACTAAGGGCAACAAGCCTGAAATGTTGTCTTGTCAAGGAGAAGGCAAGGATAGAGGTGCTCAGGATTTATTAAAGATTTACAGAGATAATAATCCCTGATTTTCCCTCAATGAATAGTTCCTGGAAGAGAGGGACGTAGGAGAATACTGGCTGTATAATATAAATCTTCACTATTGAGTTGTGTTCACAAGCCTACTACAGTTGTCGCTGGGATATTTCCTTTAGCCTCAGCCTGCTTGGCCATGAAGATGTCTCAGTATATTCTTTACTGTTAGTTACAGTACTGGATGGGCTACCTACTGAATTCTCAGGGTTATGTCTTTGTAAGATCAGTGGAGTGGGCATTCAATAGGTTAGTACCTGTTTCTCCCACATAGCTGCAGGCTATCAGTAGTTACACAGGTTAGTGTATTGTATAGCCATTTACAGCAACTCACAAGGACGGCAGCTTACAGCTCTAAGCCCTCTAACTAGGTCCAGTTGGCTACTTCTGTTTCTTTAGCTTCATGGTTAAGACTTGTTTCACAAGGCATACTTGGAGGCGTGTCAATCTCGTGTCAATCTTGTTTTACAGCTCATTTATCTCGTTCTGTTTCTACAGTTTGGGCTTATAAGAATGAGTCTTCTATGGAACAAATTGCAAGGCTTTAACTTTTCATCTTTGCATATTTCAAAATAATAAATAAATAAAAAATAGTTTTTGCCTCGACAGAGGCAGTTTTTGGTAGGAAGGTCCTTCAGGTAGTAGCTCCTGGTAAATAGGTGCCTGCTTTTCCTTCTTTTCCCCTCCATTTTCCTTCACAGACTCCACAGCTCTGGTATTTGTTCCCACACGTGGACTATAACCACCGTAAGAAAAAAAACCCATAATTTATTCTTACCTGATACATTTGTTTCTTTCTTGGTGGTGCTAGTCCACGAACACGCCCATTTTTCCTAAATTGGCAGCAGTTCTAGTTGCACCACTTTACCCTACTTTCTTACTTCTTCCTCCTATCCTTGGCTTTACACGTACTATTGGGGGAGAGAAGGAAGTAGGAGGGATACTTGAAACTTTCATATGGGGTGTCTTTGCCTTCTCCTGGTGGCCGGAGGATGAGTTCCGATAATTAAGGAATCGTGGACTATCACCACCACGATAGAAAGGAATTTATCAGCTAAGAATAAATTGTTTTTCATGTCCCTGCTTAAGTCAGGTTTAAAGGGAAAACATAGTTTATATATTCACAGAAAAGTTCAGCAGTTTTTGTTGGATCTGAGGAATCCTGGGTAAGGATATGCAGATAGCTTTTTAAAAATACATTATACACCTAACCTGATTACTTGACAACAATAGGAAAACATTGTTTGGACATCAACGAATATAAAGATCCAGAAATAGCACTGTATTTAATTCAGTAGAGTAGGAATTACTGGATGCAATTTGGTACTAGGTATTAAAGAGAAAAAAGCAGCATTCCCTTAGCACTCATTTATTTCAGATTGTAGAAAGAATCAAAAAAGTAAATATTTTATTAAGCTTTTTAAATCAATCTCTTATCAACTATCATTTTCTGAACATATTTTATACTACCATTTTGCTTTCTTATTTATTTATTTATTTTTAAGAAAAAAGTTTCCAATATAACATATTTTCCTTTTAGAGAAATGTGCAGAATTATTTGATTGTCCTGACAGACTTGTCGTCATTGTAAAAAATAATGTCACAGTGATATATTGCATTTTGCAGAAGCAGCTCTTAGTCGCTTCTTGAGCATCAGCGTTTGACCTACATTTCCTCTTCCCTGCAATTACTGTAGGCGAGAATTTACTTTAAGCTATTACTTTTTTTTGTACATTTACCCTTAATGTACAAGCAAGTCTATAAATTCTCCTGACATCTAATAAAATTACATTCTATTGGCTCATTTACTGAAAATACTTAATGTTTCATCTGTAAATTGAAAGTAGAAAATCAAAGACCTATTTTAAGTGTTCCTGAATGATATGACAAATAATGTCAAATTGTCTGAAATCACTGCAAGTCAAGTCAGTATTTGCTAAGTCAGATAGGACACATCAAATTGTTGCTGTGCATGATTATTAGACTGACATTAAAGTCAATATTTTTATACTTTTATATTATATCCGCAATTATGCACTAATACAAATAAATGTTTTATATGCATTTAAAACTTGCAAAACTCTGCACATTGTTTTAACAACGTGACAGTCTCTAAAACACAATGATACGTTTATGTTATCCCTCTTGATTGTGACAAACTATGGCTGTCTATGAGTTTGGGCACTGCTCTAAGCAATCACTGCAGTATGTTACTGGGTTAGCCTATATGCAGCATTTTGCAACATACTTAGATTACAGAATTTAAGGTTCAATCTCTCTAGGGAGTATAGGACAAACACAATATTCAGCGGTATTTTACTGTAAAAGCAAACAAAATAAATAATCAGTGCGGGCTACACTTTGTTTTCATAAATAAAATACATTATATGAAGGTTTACATTTTCGGTTCATTGTCCCTTTAAAGGGATACTAAAGTCAAAATTAAAATGTCATAATTCAGATACTGCATGCAATTTAAAAAAAAAATCCATTATACTCTCATTATCACAATGTGCACATTTTTCTTGTATGCACGCTTTCTGGGGCTCTATCTCCTGCTGAACATGTGCAAAAATGCACAGTTTATGCATTTTGTGATTGGCTAAAGGCTATCACATGATACAAGGGTAGGAGGAAATAAAATTCATATCGGATTAACTTTGACATTTGCCAGAAAATATTCTTCTGCTCTTTTCAAGCTCAAAGTAAATTTTGCATTGTCTTTTTATTGTGAATTAGTCAATTATTCAATTCTAATGTATTTAGTGGTCCTTTAATAGTTAACTGCAATACATTGCTGTGGCTGACTGGAACCAAGAGATTGGTATTTTAATACAATTTTTTTTTTACTTGTTAGATTTAAAAAACTAAAAAACTGAATGGAAGTGCCTAATTGTGTGTATCTGTGTTTTTGTACTCTATAGCTTATTGGCTGACAAGTACAGCTTCTACATAAAACATTGGTTTATTTAGCAATTGAACATACATTTTTCAAAAAATAAAGCACTATAATACATTTTGAAACATTCTGTTTTAGATAGTATAGGGGTAAAAAAAGATTATCATGCCCCTTTAAGGAAACCTTTCTGCTGAATAGCACTTCTGAAATGAGTTACCATATCTTTATTTTAAAACTGTAGAGGTTAACTGGAACTTCAGAAGAGATGTTAGTAATTTAGCATGCTTTGCATCTTGCCTATCTCAAAGCCTGGAGATTCAGGCATATCTATCATAGCACAGTCCTCAGTGTACCTCGTGTTGATGGATGCATTGTGACAAATTGCCAGCGATAATGTCTCCATTTTCCTTCTGCACACCAATTGCCAGGAGGCAAATTCAAGGTCAAGTAGAAAACATTCTCACATCTCCCTCTCAATTCACCATTCGGAGTTGCTGTGAGCACTCCCAAAAGTAAAAGTGTCATTGGGATCTTAGTAATGTTCCAATTTGTGCCATCCATTTGTAAGCAGAAGAAAAAAAAGTGTGAGAATGTTTTATAAAATGCATCTTATATAAAAATTATTTAGTAAATCTTGTTATTTTAATTTTCTTTATTTAAAATTATTAATCCGTTCATATATATTG
The DNA here is from genome assembly GCF_027579735.1 of Bombina bombina. Taxonomy (NCBI): domain Eukaryota; kingdom Metazoa; phylum Chordata; class Amphibia; order Anura; family Bombinatoridae; genus Bombina; species Bombina bombina. The sequence goes on along the minus strand of NC_069503.1, from coordinate 505,567,715 downwards.
TAACTGTGTTTGTAGGTATATTGTTGTATTTCCAATAAAACTGGATTAAAAAAAATATTTAATTAGAGAAGGCAGAAAATTAACATTTCACAAAATGTACAAGTATATGTGTAGCATTATTATATATCATGTAGTGCTGCTAAATTAATTAGTTTTGCCCCACAACTAGACCTGTGTAATAGCTGTATAGATAAAAGTACTGTCATGTTGCATTTCGATCATTCTAACTTTTTGGGTTAAAGCTTTTAACTGTAGTTTCCAGCTGAGCTAGGATGTACTTGCTTGCAAGAAGCATAATTGTGTACGTATGTGTCAACTGTGTCAAAATGTTGCTTCAATTTTACCTCATATTTGGCTCATTAATATCTCATAACTGGAGGCTAAGGATATGTGAATGGGTCACACATCTAAACTCAACAACCAGGAATCATTAGTTTGAAACCAAATGAATAAATAAAAGATTTGGAGAGCATTGTAGTGAGAAGATGTCGATGATCTATAACTACCACCATTTATGCCCCTGGTATATACGCACACATACAGTATATACAAAACAGAGTCATATTAGAGTGCCCCATCATACACTTTTATTATTCTTAATACTTCAGTATTCACAAACTGTTACACAAATATGTAGATAAACATCACTGTCATATATGAGAAAAAGATTAAAGCTTTCTCTGTGTAAAGTTTACAAAATAAATACCACAATAAACATTTTTAACTAACAAAGAGTTAAAGGGACAGTAAACATTTTAAGATTTTTATATACCATGTTTATTTATGAGTAATAAAACTATATATTTTCATTATTTATTTTGACCCCCTTTTAATGTAATTTAGCTCTGAAAATTTAAAAATGTCTTAATCTCAGCCCTTGAAATGCCCCCTGCTAATTTATCAAGGCTAAAACCCTGCTACTGTTCCTAATTGGCTTTATAAGATAACAATTGCAAAACAAGTCACTTTATACTAACTTTATGACTGTGACTAGCCTTGTTGTCTGTGAACTAAAGCCCAGATTGGCTCCTCCAAATAAGGCAAATAGTGGTTGGAGTTTGGCTATTGAAAAATAATTGCAGTAAAAAGGATGTTAATTTGTTTTAAAAACATGTAATTACAAGGTGTTTACTGTCCCTTTAAGAAAGGTGTCAGATGTCACTTACACATACTCCCAATATAAACAAAACCAAAAAAAGTTTATTGTTAAATCAAAAATAATTGTAGCTTGTTTATGCCAGAAAGGACCACTTCTGAACATCAACTGCTCCTCTACCAGTGTCTAGAGCTTGGGGAGCACACTGTAAAATCACAGCAAAATAAAATACCCACAACACCCAGATGTAGTTTACTTGCAGGCTAATTTCAGATTGGGGTCTCAGATTCCCCCGCTAAAGTACATCAGGTAGGATTCTGAATAATGACCTTGCTATATGCTGCACCACGATTGGTTGTTCAGTGCAGTTCTTTTTATACCCTAATTCGCCACATTAAAAATATATACATACTCAAGAGGCTATTCAATTAGGCATGTCCCTAGATTGCAAAATGATGCTTACAACATTGCATTTTGAAATTATTTTAAAACTTATTTTTCTATCAATTTTGTTTTACCCAGCAAATTAAGGCTGCAAATTGCCTTAACCAGCTAATAATGTGAAATATTTGCTTTTTACAGAATTTGTATTTGTTTAGTTTTTTTTTCCCCTCTCTAGGGAGGGTGGGAAAAACACATTGTCCATGAAGTAGCGTTTTTCAGATTCTATTAAAATGACCTTCTTGAAAGGGCTACACTTGCACTATGTCAAACACGTGCATAATATAAAGACAATGTAATAGCACTTACTCTGAATTTTAAATGAGCAGTAGATTCTCTGACAAATGTCAAAATGTCCTTAAATTTTCCGCCCCCCTGTATCATGTGACAGCTATTAGCCAACCAAAGGCTCATACTATACATGTGTACTGTAAACTCCTGCACATGCTCAGTAGAAGCTGTTGCCTCAGACATTTTGTATAAAAAGATTTTCCCCATTTCGATAATGGATGTAAATTGGAAAATCTCTTAAAGGGATAGTAAAGTCCAAATTAAACTTTCATGATTAAGATAGGGCATGTAATTTTAAATAACTTTCTAATTTACTTTTATCATCACATTTGCTTTGTTCTCTTGGTATTCTTAGTTGAAAGCTAAACCTAGTTAGGCACATATGCTAATTTCTAAGCCCTTGAAGGCCGCAAGTTTTTCACAGCTAGATGGAGTTAGTTCATGTGTTTCATATAGATAACACTGTACTCACACACGTGAAGTTATTTAAGAGTCAGCACTAACTGCCTGAAATGCAAGTCTGTCAAAAGATCTGAGATAAGGAGGCAGTCAGCAGAAGCTTAGATACAAGGTAATCACAGAGGTAAAACGTATATTAATATAACAGTGTTGGTTATGCAAAACTGGGACCTGGTAAATAGAGGGATTATCTATCTTTTTAAACAATAACATTTGTGGTGTTTACTATCCTTTTAAATTCTGTCTGAATAATGAATGTTTCCTTTTGACATTAGTGCTTCTTTTAAAGTTATTTACTTCTTTTATGATCTTCAATATAATCTGTGTATGTTAAAGAGTATAGGCTCCTCAAAATTATTTGACTTTATATTTAAGGGGAGTCTGGTTAGAATTTTTAATTTGCATATCTTAAACTAATCCAACCTTATCTTTAAAAACAGTAGCATGGTCAACTGAAATTGCGAGAAGAGTTCCAGTTCAGAATATCTGAATAAGACACACGTTTCATTCCATTCGCCTGCGGCTTCAAGCTGATGTAAATGAATTACAGTATTATGAATTACACATCTTTAAGCAATGACCCCTATTTGTACTTAAAGGGATATTAAAAAGTATGACATTTTAATACAAAATGTTTTATTATGTGAAGTTAAAATCCCCCAAAACATTTATATATACCTTTTATTATTTATTTTGTCCCCTTTTCCAGTAATTTAAATCTAAAAATTGTTGGATTTCTAAATTCCTTTGAGTTTCTCTAAAATAATGAGCGCTGCCATGTTTTAGCTTAAAGGGACACTCAATCAAAATTAAACTTTCATTATTCAGATAGAGCATGCCATTTTAAACAACTTTCCAATTTACTTCCATTAATTAAATGTGCACAATCTTTTTATATTTAAACTTTGAGTCACCAGCTCCTACTGAGCATGTGCAAGAATAAGTGTGTATGCATTTGTGAATGGCTGATGGCTGTCACATGGTACGTGTATTCATTTGTGATTGGCTGATGGCTGTCACATGGTACAGGGGGAGTGGAAAAAGACATAACTTAAAATTGTCAGAAAAAAAAAATCTTCTACTCATTTGAAGTTCAGACTAAGTGCTATTGCATTGTCTTGTTATCTTGCATTTGTTGATTATGCAAATCTACTGTTGAGGAATGTTAGGGACAGATATAAAACAGGAAATTAATATTGATGTCCTTGTAAACAATACCTTGACCTTATTATTTTTTTTGTTTGTTTGTTTTTTCTGTTTATCTGTTGGTCACACGTATATGCTCTGTGCTTTTGTATATGTGCCTTTTAGTTTGAAAATCAATAAACCATTTAATTAAAAAAAAAAACAGGAAATGAAAGAGACTGTCCTAACAAGTTTGTAGGGGAACATAGGATTATAGGATTATCTAAAAAGGTTTTCACATGACATTGTTTGTATGAACACGGCCATGCTCCTTTTCTTTATAGAAACTAAACATTTACACTAATATTTGTAATATTTAAACAACTAATATAATTGTAAAAATATGACTGCATATTATTATAAGAGTAAAGTTTCCTAAGAATACATAGTTACCTAGGATGTATTTACTGTTTAACATTCCTTTAAATATATTTAAAAAGATCTATTTATCTATATCATGCAGAAGACTGTCTTTATATTAATAGTATGTATGAATTACAGAAAATACCATAACAAAGTGTTTTTTCCCCTGAAAGGAAAGGAAGAAATACAACTTAAAAAGAAAAGAAAATCAAAATGAAACAGGGCAGATAAATCATATAAGAGACTTTTTGGTTTACGCCCATTAGTAAATGTACGCCATTCTCTTAGTATCCTGGTAGGGTATGTGGGCTCAGGAGTGTGCACGTCTGGAGAACTGTACGACAACATTTTGGCAAGCATGCTTTTGAGCACTAGACGACAGCAGTATTTGCACAATGTATAACATTTTTTTGTGTTTAATATCCATTTAAAATGTGAGCTTTTAAAATGTATTTTGTATTCAGAGCTTGCAATATAATGAATAATTACTGAGGCATTAATGCAAATTATCGGCTAGATTACGAGTCTTGCGTTATGAGTAAAAAAGCAGCGTTAAGCCTCATAATGCTGCTTTTTTACTACTGCTGCTATTACGAGTCTTGTAGGTACAGCTGTCCCGCACACTTTTTTGGCCTTATCACAAATCAACTTGCGGAATTTGCGTATAGTCTATTTTCAATGGGACTTCCATAGCGCTGGTATTACAAGCTTTTTTTTTTAGGCCAAAAAGTGAGCAGTACAGCCTATCCCGCAAGATTCGTAACAAATTCTAAAGTCAGTAGTTATGAGTTTTACACTACAAAGTCGTAGCATAAAATTCATAACTAAAGTGCTAAAAAGTACACTAACACCCATAAACTACCTATTAATCCCTAAACCGAGGCCCTCCCGCATAGCAAACACTAAATTATTAACCCCTAATCTGCCGCTCCCGACATCGCCGCCACTAGAATAAACATATTAACCCCTAAACCGCCGCACTCCCGCATCGTAAACACTTGTTAAATATTATTAACCCCTAATCTGCTGTCCCTAACATCGCCGCCACCTACCTACATTTATTAATTCCTAATCTGCCGCCCCACTATATTAAATTTATTAACCCCTAAACCTAAGTCTAACCCTAACACCCCCTAACTTAAATATAATTAAAATAAATCTAAATAAAACCTAATATCATTACCTAAATAATTCCTATTTAAAACTAAATACTTACCTCTAAAATAAACCCTAAGCTAACTACAATATAACTAATACTTACATTGTATCTATCTTAGGTTATATTTTTATTTTACAGGCAAGTTTGTATTTATTTTAACTAGGTAGAATAGTTACTAAATAGTTATTAACTATTTACTAACTACCTAGCTAAAATAAATACAAATGTACCTGTAAAATAAAACCTAACCTAAGTTACACTAAAACCTAACACTACACTACAATTAAATAAATTACCTAAATTAAATGCAATTAAATAAATTAAATACAATTACCTAAATTACAAAAAACAAACAAAAACTAAATTACACAAAATAAAAAAAAAATTACAAGATATCTAAACTAATTACACCTAATCTATTAGCCCTATCAAAATAAAGAAAAGCCCCCCCAAAATAAAAAAAAACCCTCTAGCCTAAACTAAACTACCAATAGCCCTTAAAAGGGCCTTTTGCGGGGCATTGCCCCAAAGAAACCAGCTCTTTTACCTGAACAGTAAAACCCACCACCAACACAACCAACCCCCCAAATAAAACCTAAACTAAAAAAACCTAAGCTCCCCATTGCCCTGAAAAGGGCATTTGAATGGGCATTGCCCTTAAAAGGGCATTTAGCGCTATTGCGGCCCAAACCCTAACCTAAAAATAAAATTCACCTAATAGACCCTTAAAAAAAGCTAACCCCTGAAGATCCACTTACAGTTTTGAAGATCCAACATCCATCCTCAACGAAGCGGCAAGAAGTCCTCAACGAAGCCGGGAGAAGTCTTCATCCAAGCCGGGAGAAGTGGTCCTCCAGACGGGCCGAAGTCTTCATCCAGACGGCATCTTCTATCTTCATCCATCCGGCGTGGGGCGGGTTCATCTTCAAGACATCCGACGCGGAGCATCCTCTTCTTTCCGACGAATGAAGGTTCCTTTAAATGACGTCATCCAAGATGGCGTCCCTTAGATTCCGATTGGCTGATAGAATTATATCAGCCAATCGGAATTAAGGTTGAAAAAATTCTATTGGCTAATGCAATCAGCCAATAGGATTGAACTTCAATCCTATTGGCTAATCCAATCGGCCAATAGGATTGAGCTCACATTCTATTTCTATTTAGTTTCCCCATAGGAATCAATGGGGCTGCATTACTGAGCTTTACGCTGCTTTTTTGCAGGTGTTAGACTTTTTTACAGCCGGCTCTCCCCATTGCTGTCTATGGGGAAATTGTGCATGAGCACGTACAACCAGCTTATCGCTAACTTAAGCAGCGCTGGTATTGGAGTGCGGTATGGAGCACAATTTTGCTGTATGCTCACTTCTTGTCTTTTCAGAAAACCTGTAATACCAGCGCTGTAGGTAAGTGAGCGGTGACAATAATGTAAGTTAATACCGCACCCCTCATAACGCAAAACTCGTAATCTAGCCGTATGTTAATGCATCTTTAAAGGGACACTAAACCCATTTTTTTTCTTTTGTGATTCAGATAGAGCATGCAAATTTAAGCAACTTTCTAATTTACTCCTAGTATCAATTTTTTCTTTGTTCTCTGGCTTTCTTTATTTGAAAAAAAAGGCATCTAAGCTATTTTTTTGGTTCAGGACCATGGAAAGCACTTGTTTATTGGTGGGTGATTTTATCCACCAATCAGCAAGAACAACACAGTGTGTTCCCCAAAAATGTGCCGGCATCCAAACTTACATTCTTGCATTACAAATAAAGATACCAAGAGAATGAAGAGAATTTGATAATAGGAGTAAATTAGAAAGTTGCTTAAAATTGCATGCTCTATCTGAATCACAAAAGAAAATAAATTGGGTTCAGTATCCCTTTAAGCTTATGAAGTTGCATTGATAAACAATATTTTGTTTGTTTGTTGTTGCCTTGTAGCTGTTTTTGTTTTTTTTGTGTTTTTTTTTTCTTTTGATATTAGAATGTTGTTTAAATTGTCATGCTATCTGTATCATGAAAATGACCCTTTAAAGTAGAACCGCCCCTTGGTATGTGTCAAATTTAATTTGATAACATTTTCATTTGTTATTACTAGTAGTTTTTCATCTCACATTAAATATATGTTTTAAGCAAGTAACGCTTTACTACCAATCATTTAAACTGTTCCTTGGCGGCTGCACATTTTATATCAAAACAAAGATGAAAAGAAACTTCAGAAGACTACTGAACAATTTGTTCCCAGAATTTTTTTCTCTCCAAATTGTGACTAATGGGAGCATCAGAAGTTCTTGAAATACATATTTATATCCATTAATGCACCTTTCCTTATCTGAAATTCTCTTTACCATTTTCTACACCCCTAACCAACATTTAATTCTATTTCTTCTACTTTTAGACACTATCATTGCCAAGATAGTCATTTAAATTATTTATTCAGGAGAGGTGTCATTTTAATTCTTTCTGATTCACTGGAGCATGTTTGCATTGGAACATCTCCCCTGTAAGAGATAATAATGCATCACAAAACCTTTTTGTGCTGTCTGTCATAATAGAATTGAATAAATTAATTGAGCATTAACATAATAGCAATTAAAAAATGTTAGCTTGGCAAGATGTTCTTAAAGGGACACTAAACCCAAATGTTTCCTTTCATGATTCAGATAGAGCATGCAATTTTAAGCAACTTTCTAATTTACTCCTGTTATCATTTTTTTCTTCGTTCTCTTGCTATCTTTATTGAAAAGCAGGAATGTAAAGCTTAGGAGCCGACCCATTTTTGGTTCAGAACCTGGGTTGCACTTGCTTATTGGTAGCTAAATGTAGCCACCAATAAGCAAGCACTATCCAGGGTGCTTAACCTAAAATTGGCCGTCTCCTAAGCTTTACATCCCTGCTTTTTAAATAAAGATAGCAAGAAAACGAAGAACAATTGATAATAGGAGTAAATTAGAAAGTTGCTTAACATTGCATGCTCTATCTGAATCATTAAGGGAAAAAATGGGTTTAGTATCCCTTTAACATAGTTTTGTTTATCTGTGAGAGGAAGTTCTTTTGAAAATGGTGAGTAATCTTTTTGTTTTTAATTTCAAATTTGGTAGTATAAGTGAAGCATTAAATATACAGGAAATTCAAAATTAAACTTTTTATGATTTTAATAGAGCACACAATTGTAAGCAACTTTCCAATTCACTTCCATAATCAAAATGTGCAGTCTTTTAATATGCACACTTTCTGAGGCACCATCTTCTACTGAGCGTGTGCAATAATTCACAGTATTATAGTAAACAAATTTTGGGATTACCCTGTACATCGGCTGTCATTTTCCTTTTGAAGGGGTTAAATAGCAGGGCGGATGCCTCCAGAAGTAACACATGTTGTAATAGTGCCCCTTCCTTCCCCCCCAACTATTAAATCTTAAATTGTATTTGTAAACTTACCCATGCTAGTGTATGTATATAAGGATGCTTTAATGGATGCATTCAGGCAGAGACATATTAAGTATGGGGCCTTATTGGTTTACTTAGCGTTTAATATTCATAAAAAATTTGCATGGATCTTATTTTGTCCAATTAGAAGTATGGACTGGGTATTTAAGTGCAGGTGTGTAACCTGTGCATAGGTCTCTGATGACGGTGTAAGCAGAAACGCGTCAGTGGCTTATATGACACAAATTATGTCTTCACTAAAGCAATACACACCACCGCCAGCTCTCTAAGCGGGCATGGTGTTTAAATACTGGTCACAGGCTCTCACAGGATATGTGCGTATGCTGCTAAAAAAGCAAACAGTAATACTTTTTACTAGAAGCATGTTTGCTGATTGAAGTATATTGCAAAAATGCTACTATTCCAAATTTAATTGCACCTACGCACATTTAAATTTTGGCCTTTCTATCCCTTTTAATATAATATATTTCCTCTATTTAGTGAAGCATAATGAAAATGAGCAGTATTAAAAAAAAATGGGGGGGCAATACATCCAATCAGAGGAAATTTCACCTGAACCATTAATATATTTGTAAGTTTGCTTCTCTCTGTCCTTTGTCAGGTAAATGAGTGAGTTTAAAGTGGTACTGCACAAATGGCTCAAACAAAATAGACCATGGGTGTATCATCGCCATTCATCATTTGAGGATGGTGGGGAATCATTCATTTTACATTGCTCAGTTTTAATTATGTTGAAAGGGCTTTGGTGTGATGACATCCCCTATGGTAGGGTGACCAGACGTCCCCGATTTCCGGGGACAGTCCCCGGACAAATTATGTCCCCGGAAGACGGATGGTCTGCGCTGCACCTGTTAAAACACATTCTAACACTTTCAGCATGTTCAGCTGGCCAGGGGCGGAGCTGCTACTAGTGGTGCAGAAGTGGGATTCAGTGCAGTCAGCAGCACATGCACTGTGTGTGTGTGACAGCATGTATGACAGCCTGTGTGTGACAGTGTGTGTGTATGTGTGAGACAGTGTGTGTGTGTGTGAGAGAGAGACAGCATGTGTGTGTGAGACAGCATGTGTGTGCGTGAGCGCATTTGTGTGAGAAAGCGTTTGGTAGACAAATCCCAACAAATTCTAAGTATTTTTTTTTTATCTCACATGGACGAAATGTGAGAAATAACGTAAATCTCAAACAATCACTCCATAAACACATACCAAATACACTGCATATATAATTTGAGGAAAATATGCTAATAAAATAGTCTTTTACCATTTGCCAATAAAAAAAAAAAATGTCCCTGAATTTTATTTTAAAAATCTAGTCACCTTACCCTATGGGCTATAAACAAGGAGTCATTTATGTTCTATCTGAATCATGAAAGAAAAATATTGGGTTTTATGTCCCTTTTAAACATGCTTTGGTTTTGCATATTTTAAATTGTCTCACTCCCATAGACTGTAGTTCCAAAGCCATTATGTGTGCAGTATCTCTCTACCCCAAAACAACAAACAATGTAATGCACACTGCTATTGATTAGCTTGGGCCCCATGACCTCTGATTGTCTGTATCACTTGGTCTTTTTCTTATTTTTTTAACCAATAAGAATGAAAAATCCTCTCCTGTGTTACCAGATCCTTTGTTATTATATGGGGCTCGTTATTAAAGAATGGAGAGATAATAGCTTTAATGTAAGGTTGTTTAGAATAACATAGGAACTGTAAATAATAAAAAAGCTTCCTGATAAATCTAGCCCATTGTGTTTTGTTTTTTTCTTGCGTAATGCTCTCCTCTCTGGTTTTACTGATTCTAGCCTTTTGTCAGAAACAACCTAACCACACCCTGATTGCTAAAGCGTGGAACTGTGGTATCATCTGGAATTGGACTAATTGTAATTATATTGTGAATCGTTGTTATATGCTACCTTCTCATTGCAAATTAGTTAAAGCTGTAGAAAAGATCAAGCAGTATATATCTCTTTGTTGTTCAATTCCCTACAGTCTAGTTACAAGACATAATTAGGGAGTTAATATAGATGGAGAGGGTACTTTTTAACAATGTGCAGGCAAGATTTACTGCATCAGGAACAGCTCTCTGGAATGAGGAACATATAATAGAAGACTTCTAATAAAAAATGTCACTGCATATCTCACCTTTTAGATGGTGATTCTTAGCAGGGTTCTTCAAACCACAGGTCGGGACCCATTACTGGGTAACACCACCATGTTTACTGGGTCACAGCATATGTGGTGTGTTGTAGGAGATTGTGTGGTGTGTGTGTTGTATGAGAGTGAGTGTGGTGTCTGTGTTGTACGAGTGTGTGTTGTATGAGCGTATGTTGTATGATAGTGTGTGTCTTGTATGAGTGTGTGTTGTATGAGAGTGAATGTGTCTTGTATGAGTGTGTATATATGTTTGTGTGTGTTTTCTTTCCTAAGACATGGAGAGTCTACAATATCATTCCTATTACTAGTGGGATATTCACTCCTGGCCAGCAGGAGGAGGCAAAGAGCATCCCAGCAAAGCTGTTAAAGGGACACTCAGGTTAAATAACATTTTCATGATTCAGATACAGCATGTAATTTTAAACAACTTTCCAATTTACTTCCATTAAAAAAAATGTGCAGAGTCTTTTATATTTACAATTTTTGAGTCACCAGATCCTACTCAGCATGTGCAAGAATTCACAGACTATACGTATATGCATTTGTGATTGGCTGATTGCTATCACATGGTACAAGGGGAGTGGAAATATACATAACTTTGAAATTTGTTATAAAAAATCTACTACTCATTTGAAGTTCAGACTAAGTGCTATTACATTGTCTTGTTATCTTGCATTTGTTGATTATGCAAATCTAATTTGTTGACTGGTCCTTTAAAGGGCCATAATACCCAAATGTTTAAACACTTGAAAGTGATGCAGCATAGCTGTAAAAAGCTGACTAGAAAATATCTCCTGAACATCTCTATGTAAAAAAGGATATTTTACCTCAAAAGTTCCTCAGTAGCAACCTCCGATTGTAAAGGATTTCTAAGCAGCATTTTAGTGTGTATGTCCTAGGACAGCTTAGGGGATGAGCCTCGTGAACTCTCATATTATTTCACCAATCAGGTAAAGGAAGCTTACTATGAAATCTCATGAGAGTTAAGTCAAATCTCATGAGATCACAGTAAGAGTTCATGACCTCAGCACTGCTGATGCTGATTGGCTGCTGTTCATTTCTTCATTTTTTTTATTTTTACCTGCAGCTGGGAGCAGGTGAAGTATAACTTTTTACACAGAACTTACTCTGCTGAGCTGAGGAGATTGTGAGGTAAAATATCTTCCTTTTTTACATAGAGATGCTCAGGTGATATTTTCCTGTCAGTTTTTTACAGTTATACTGCATCAGTTTCAAGTGATTTAGCATATGAGTATTATGTCCCTTTAAGTGTCACTACCATTACCCATAACCCCTAGTCATTATCTTTGCCTCTGTCAATGTGAAGTTGGTGTCTGAAGAATTTTATTCCTTTTATGGGTACTTTTCCCTGCAAGCAAGGGTTGTGGGTTAGCTGTGTCCACGTCAATCTCTTGAGTAAGACTAGTGGTGGCTTTTAAACAGTTAGAAGTTGTGAGGTTGTTCTTGCTCTGTTTTTGAACATAATTGCTGCCCTTGTTATAGAAAGCCAGAGTTGGTTACTCTGTTCTCTTTTTTTATTTTTTTATTAAATCACATGGACACTGCAGGTTGCTAGTTAGGTTTGTATTGGGTTTCCCAATTCTCCCATATAAGTTTGTGGAGATCAATATTATTTAGTCTAAAAAATACATTCTTTTCCATGGACTTAATATAAGCCATGGTTTCTAGGATAGAGGACCACTCCGGGGTCTATCTTTTTTCCAGGGTCTAGCAATAGCTAGTTTTGTGGCGGTGAAAAAGTAAATGCATAAATAGCTTTGGTACTTAGGGAGGGGATGTAGTCCTATGTGGAGAAGGGCTGTTTCCGGGGACTTTAGGACCCTGATGCCCAATTTTGATAAGGCTGCAAAGACCCTGTTCCATAAAAGCTTAATTTTAGGGCATTCCCACCAAATATGAAGTGAGTCGCCCGGGAGGCCGCAAGACCTCCAGCATAGATGAGTAGAAATGAGAACTAGCTTAAACAATCTCGTAGGGACAAATTACCAGTGGGATAATAATTTGTAGAACCTTTCAAAGAGAGTTGTGCAATGGATGGCTTTGGAGGTGAGGTCAAATGCTCTAGCCCATATTTGTGACGGAAAAAAAAATGTGCAGTGTGTTTTCCCTTTTCAGTAGGTAAGCTGCTTTACCTATGGGGAGTGCCCCTTCCATTAAAAGGTAATGTTGAGACATAGGTCTATATAGTTTCCCGCCTCTCTGCCACCTAGCTTCCCAGGGATTCAAAGGGCGAGGGGTCGAAGGGGAGAATCCCCAAGAACTAAGTATACTCTAAAATCGTGTAAATTCAAAATATAGTTTAAGGGGGAAAACCTGAGGTCCCACGAGCTGGGTAAGGGGGGTAAATTGGTTCAGGGAATGAGGGTCCAGCAGGTCCTTGAACTTCGTAAGCCCCAGATTAGTCCAAGCATTAGGGTGAGAGTCAGGGAGACCCAGAAGGAGACCTGCGATAGAGTGAATGGGTGATGGGTGTGGCGCTACCCCAGGGTAATGTCTAAGTTTATCCCACATAAGTAAGCATTCCTTGATCACTTTATTATCAATGTAAAGGTGTCGCAGACAGTGAGGAGGGATCCAAATAAGATCCCGCAGATGAACATGATTGGGCAAGGATGCCTGCTCCAAAGTGCTCCATTTGCTAGTGGGATTAATAATTCCCCATAGCGATATATGTGTAAGCATAGCAGCTTCGTAATATCTGACAATAGAGGGCAACGCGATACCCCCGTAGGACTTGGGGAACTGCAGAACTTTATGTGCCACTCTAGCTGGCTTCCCACGCCAGATATATCTGGTGAACCCGCTCTGGAACTGCATTAACAGGTACCTAGGGAGCCGAAGTGGGAGACATCTAGACAAATACGTCAATTTTGGAAGGAATGACATTTTGAGAGCAGTAATCCTGCGCAACCATGACAGCGCCTGGAGGTTCCACTTGGAAGTCAGGGAACGCAGTTCAGACAACAGTGGGCTATAGTTATCTCGGATAAGCTGAGCAGTGTTGTTTGAGATGTAAATCCCTAAATGCTTGATGTTTTCCTTTTTACTCTGAAAATTATATGTGTTCACAAGGTCTTGGATGTAGTCTGGAGGAAACCCCCAGAAGTATAATTCAGTTTTTGAGGGGTTTAATTTGTAGAAGGACATTTCTTCAAAGAGTTTCAAGATGGACAGGAGCGGAGGAATAGTATCTTTAGGGGAGGAGGAAAAAATGGTGATGTCATCCGCAAAAAGCGCAATTTTGTCAGAAGTATCGTGTAGAGTGATACCTACCAAAGAGGTTTCCCATTGGATAAGTTCGGCAAGGGATTCTATGGCAAAACAAGATAGGGGATAGGGGGCAGCCTTGGCGAGTGCCATTTGATAGTGAGAATGGAGCAGAGCAAAATCCCATACCCCTGACCCTTGCTGAAGGAGAAGAATACAGAGCCTGTATATGAGAATGCATCTCCGCTGGGAACCGGAATGCTTCCAGGACCTCCCAAAGGTATTTCCATCTGACCCTATCAAACGCCTTCTCTGCATCCAATGATAGGATTGAGAAGGGTTTGTTCAGTCTAGTGGCTTCCATAGTAATATTAAGCAAATGACTGGTGTTATCAGGCCCCTCACGGTTGGGGATAAAACCTACCTGATCCTCATTAATTAGGTTGGGAAGTAGTGTAGCAATTCTATTAGCCAGGATTTTTTAATAGATTTTAATATCTGTATTTATGAGGGAAATAGGCCTATAACTGGAACATAAGCATGGGTCTTTATCAGGCTTCAGCATATAGTGGCTTCTAGGAATTCCCCACGAAAAGAGCCCTGTGAACTGGCCGTGTGAAAGAAACGTTGTAGTAGAGGAGATAATTCGGCCCTATATGTTTTGTAAAATATTGAGGGAAAGCCATCCGTGCCTGGGGCCTTAAGCGGCTTTAGGTGCCTAATTACTTGTTTAATCTCAGTTAGGGTAATAAGGCCTCTCATGGAATCCTGATCAGCTGTCGACAAGGTAGGGAGATTGAGTTGTTTAAGAATTTGTTTAATGTTAGGCCGTGGCATGGCAGGAGTGGATTCAGAATCCATAATGTTATAAAGGTCTTTATAATATTTTGCAAAGAGGGAGCCTATCTGACTGGGCAAGGTAGTGGCCTGACCGTTATGTTTAAGCATTTGAATGCAAGAAGCGCTTTCCTTATGGCGTAATCTATTAGCTAATAATGTGTCAGCTTTATTACCTTTATAATAAAATAGTTGTCTAGTCTTAATGAGGTGCTGTTGTGTACATTTCAGTTCCAGTTCACAAATATGAGCTTTCAAAATACGAATCGCTTCCGTTAGCAGCGGTGTAGGAGAGCTGCGATTCTGAGCTTCTAGGTTTTTAAGTTTGCTAAAGGCCTGTGATAGGGGCAATCCCCAAGCTTTCCGTAAGCTAGACTGTTTTTTAATAATCAAGCCTCTAATGGAGGCCTTTAAAGCTTCCCCATAGGGTATCATCAGAGACCAAGTGATTATCATTCAATTCAATTAGTTCCCGCATTCCATAGCTCTTCTCTAAAGGGGATGTTGGAAAGTAAGGTGTGGGGCATGGTCCAAGATGTGGGGCTTGGTTTATCAGTAGGTCCGCTGAGAGTAAGGGAAACCTGATCATTGTATAATCATGGGCAGACATGGATTTTAGTGTGTCTAACATGGTCTAAGGTTTGGGCTTGGGAAAAAATATAATCTAGCCTAGAATAAGTTGAGTGGGCATGTGAGTAGTGCGTGAAGTCCCTGTCCTGCAAATTGAAGGCTCTCCAAACATCATAGAGCCCACATTTCAACATAAGGGACCTAAATTTGAGGGAAAGGTTATCACTCCGGGGAGTTCCCGAACTAGTTCTATTCGTCTTTTTGTCTAACAGGGGATCCCATACCAGTTTAAAGTCCCCTCCAATAATTACTCTACCTTGACTGTACTTGTCTACCAATTTAAGGATTTTGTGAAGGTACTTACACTGGCCAGTATTAGGGACGTATATAGAGGCAATGGTATAAAAAATTTGGTTGAGCTTGCACTTTAGTATTATGTATCTGGCCTGGGATTTTTTTCTATAAAGATTATCTCACACGCCAGATGCCTGTGTAGCCACCCCTCTGGCCTTAGAGGAATACGGGGCAAGTTCAATTTTATTGTAATTTTTAGAAATGAGCCTAGGGATATCTCCCTCTTTCCAATGTGTCTCTTGGAGGAGAACCATATCCGGGTTCAAACGTGAGAGTGATCTAAGAAAAATACTACACTTGCCTGGCGAATTCAAACCCTTAACATTATGAGTAAGAATGTTATACTATTGTTGTGAGCCATTTACCCTGGAGTAGGAGGAAAGAAATGCCAGAACCTGCTGGGGAGGGAGGGAAAGGGAGGTAGGGAACATAGGTTAAACATATACAGCATGAAATGAATTTGTAAACACATTATGGGGGTATTGTGGTGTAAGTAGTCCACCAAGTGGAGCCCCTGTTCTTTCTTTTTCTACAGGTCTCTGTAAGGAAGTGTGTGTCCTTTCACGCTTTGTAAGGTGTCTTCTTGCTGGATATGCAGGTAAGTGTCTTCTAGGTATTGGAGACTTGCACTTTCAAGTTTTAACTCTGCATTTTTCTGAACTTGAGACATATTTAAACCTTTTATCAAGATTTTATTCGGGCAATGTGCAGGCAAGTATGTGTTGAGAGACGCAGTGTATTGAGAGCCTTTATTTGTGGGATGTTGCCTCTGGCTGAGGGGTACATTTAATCTTTATTGCAACGCAGTGTATTGAGAGGGATATTTTGGGCTGTTTGTTTATGGTTACGGCTTTACTGGGGTTCGGGCGCTTTTACTTTTGCACAGTTTCTGATCTGCCGCTCACGTGACAAGCCGTTCTTCTGTCTGTATGCTAAATGGAGCAGTATCGGCTTCTGTGGCAGCTGCGAGATACGTTTCTAGAGCTCTTCACTCAGTCTCTCTGGGGTGTAGAGGTGTGTTTTGTTATTTGTTTGTGTATAGTTCTAGTGTTGCTGCGCTTTGAAGCAGTTCCTTCTTAAAGGGATAGCATTTTTTTTTCTGTGTCATTTTATTTTGGGGCCAATTTCCTAGCTATGGACATTAAACAGGAGTCGGGTCATTTGATAAATGTTTATTATGTTTAGAGGCCCAAATTGTTTTACCTATGCAATTTTGCTCCTCTTGTTTAGCTAAGACCCTAAAGCTTAAAGATAAATTTCTCTCTTCTGAGTCTGGTGTCTCACAGGATGATGCTGTTCAGGCAATGCCACAGCTTTCTCCTCAAACGTCCCAAGCCTTCACGGCTTCACATACAGTGCCCTGCAGTTCCTCTCAGCCTCCTGGAGGAGTATATTTGCCTACAGAATTTGCTGCACACATATCTTCAGTGGTATTTGCGACTTTATCTGCTTTTCCCATGATGGGGAAGCGCAAGAGGAAAACTAAGCATTTTTCTGATAGTAAGGTGTCTGTCCCATCTGCTGCTGCGCAGTTTGACCTCCTTCATAAGTCTGATGAGGAGGATACCTTGGTAGCCTCTGAGGGTGAAGTCTCAGATTCTGACAGTATAAATCCTTTGTCTGATTCTGAAGAAGTAAGCTTCAGATTTAAGCTTGAACACCTCCGTTTACTGCTTAAGGGGTTTTTGGCTACTTTGGACGACTCCGATGCTTCTGTCACTGTTAACCCTAAGAAATCTAGTAAGCTTAACAAATATTATGATGTTCCTTCTTCCGTTGAAGTGTTTCCTGTTCCAGACTGTGTGTCGGAGATAATTGCACAGGAATGGGATAAACCTGGGATTCCTTTCTCTCTCGTTTTTAAAAAGATGTTTCCTGTTGCTGAATCCATTCGAGACTCATGGTGCACAGTGCCTAAAGTAGAAGGGTCTATTTCTACTCTGGCTAAGAGAACCATGATTCTTATTGAGGATAGCTGTTCTTTTAAGGATCCCATGGATAAAAAGCTGGAGGCTTATTTAAAGAAAATGTATGTTCATCAGGGTCTTCAATGGCAACCTGCAGTTTGTATTGCCACAGTGACAAGCGCAGCATCTTATTAGTGCGATGTTTTGTCCGAATTGATTTTAGAGGAGACTCCGTTGGAGGAGATCCAAGATAGGATTAAGGCTCTCAAACTAGCCAATTCCTTTATCTATGATGCTAACATGTAAGTCATTAGACTGGGAGCCAAAATGTCTGGCTTCACTGTCCTAGCCCGCAGGGCTCTGTGGCTAAAATCTTGGTTAGCTGATGTTACCTCCAAGTTCAAAATCCTGTTGCTACCTTAGAAGGGTAAGGCCCTGTTTGGTCCTTGTCTTACAGAGATTATTTCTGAAATTATGTGTGGAAAGGGGTATTTTCTACCTTAAGAAGAATAGACCTAAGAGGAGTCAAAATTCTAATTTTCGTTCCTTTCGTAACTTCAAAGGTCAAAAACGAACATTACTTAAAAAAACTGTTAAATTAATCTAAAATTACAAAAAATAAAAGTCTAACATTAAAGAAAATAATAAACCAAATGATCAAAAATAAAAAAATTAAACCTAATCCCTATGAAAATAAAAAAGCCCCCACAAAATAAAATCACCCCTAATCTAAACTAAACTACCAATAACCCTTAAAAGGGCTTTTGTAGGGCATTGCCCTAAGTTAAACAGCTCTTTTACATTTAAAAAAAAAACAAAGTTCCCCCTAACAGTAAAAAACCTAACACTAAAGAAATCATAAACTACCCATTGCCTCTAAAGGGGCAATTTTATGCGCATTACCCTTAAAAGGGCATTCAGCTCTTTAACTGCCCTAAATTGGCATTTCGCTCTTTTACAGTGCCCATTAAAAGCCCTAATCTAAAAAAACACCTAAGTCTAACCCCCAAATAGGTACTCACTGTTTCTGAAGTCTGGCTGAGGTCTTCTTCCAGGCTGCGGTGAAGTTTTCTTGGAGGCGGCAACATCTTCTTCCAGTGTGGCGACCTCTTCTATCTTCATCCAGGACCAAGCTTGCGCGGAGCGGAGGTGACCGCGTAACTGGACCGGCGACCGCGGAGCCATAGAGCATGGAGATCCTCTTTGTACAATCACTGCCACAAGATACCTGTTTAAATATGGGGTACCTTGCATTCATATTGGCTGACATTTTCAAATCAGCTAATAGGAGGAGAGCTACTGAAATCCTATTGGCTGATTTGAAATCCTTTTGGCTATATAACTTTTTTATTTTTAAAGTAATTGTAGGTTTTTTATTTTAATCGTAATTTAGTATTTTTTTAATTTTAGGAAATTGCATACTCTATCTGAATAATGAAAGAAAAAAATTGGGTTTCGTATCCCTTTAATGGTTCATAGTCAAATTATCTATACTCTATTAAGTATTTCGATACATGTTGCTATTTTCACATCCATAATCTGTTACCATAGTAACAGCTTTTGTCTAAATCTATGTAATTGATAGATCTCTGTGTTTTTTTCCTTTCAGCAAAGTTTTGAGCAGCAATCTATTTTCACAGCAGTAGGAGAGAGGAGCAATATTTTGTAATTATATTTTGTATTACATTAGGTGTTATTGTGCATGCCTGGATGCTAAAAACAATAATGTAGTCTTTTATAAGACTACAAGATCTCAAACTAATCATTATTATAAAAACAGCTTTACCAGCCTTTTAGCAAATAACAAAGGAGGTAACCACTGACAGTATTTTTTTCTGCTGCTTGTGCACCTGTTATTAATCTATACAATATTATGTTTGTATCAAAACTATATATATATATATATATATATATATATATATATATATATATATATATATATTCGTTTTTCTTTTACAAGATATGATGAGTCCACGGATTTCATCCTTATGGGATATCGCCTCCTGGTCAGCAGGAGGAGGCAAAGAGCACCACAGCAGAGCTGTATATATATAGCTCCTCCCTTCCCTCCCACTCCAGTCATTCTCTTTGCGTGTGTTAGTGATAGGAAGAGGTAAAGTGAGGTGTTGGTTTAGATTCTTTAATCAAGAGTTTTTTTTATTTTCAAATGGTGCCAAAGTGTACTATTTTACTACAGAGCAGCCTCTAGACTTCTGACTATGGGAACTGGGGGGGGGGGTTAACCCCTCTGTGCCTCCCATATTCATGCTGCTATTCTGTGTTGGTCTTAGAGAAGCTTTAACTAAGGCCCTTCTATCTTCACAGGACCTCAGGAGGAAGAGTGGACATCTTGACACTGTTTCTCATGCTGTTCCTCAGCATGAAGGTAAGTGCAGTCTTTTTTTCTGGGGCTTGGCACGGAAAAAGAATAAAGAAAAGGAGTGACATAGCTCAGAATGACTGTGCTTTTACTTGCTGTCAGGGGCTATTAAGGCTTCCTGTCACTATATGCCGGTCCTCATTAGTATAAGAAAAGAATGGGAACCGTCATAGAACTTATATTATCCAGACACTCTAGCATGTCTACTATAACCTAGAAGCGCTGGGATGTTATACTATTAGGTGTATACTCGGGCTATTCTCTTTTATTATATTGATGGAAAGAGTTCACTAAGGGAAAGGCTGACGCTGGGAGAGTTCCGGAGCTGACACTACTAGACTCCAGGGTTTTGGCTTGTATGGGCGTGTTGATTGTTTTTTCCCGGGCTCTGGTGCCCGCAAAGGGCGGGGCTTGATATTGGCGCAATTTGGCGCAATTGTTGCTGAGAGAGACATCCGGGGGATCGTGTTCCGGCTTCCATTACGGCTCCTAAGTACACTTGCACAAGCGGTTTAGGCGCGTTGGTTAAGGGAAGACAATCTCAGTCAGTGGAGGCAGGTAGGCACCGCAGCAGAGCTGCGGCGAGGTGTCTGATAGTTTACTGATTTTTCTGAGGTGACTGTGACAGGAGAACATAACTTGCTAAGGACTTTGCTTGCTAATATTTTATGTTTATGCAATACAAGTAAACAGCTATATTAAAGAAATTGTGCACATATTTTTTCATTAATCATTTTGATATATAGATATATATTTTGTGCCACTTGACCAAACTAGCAGTTTCTCTTGTACTTCTGTTATCATGGAGGATCTAGAACAAGGTACGTGTCTTATGTGTTTAGATGCCATGGTGGAACCTCCTGTTACGCTTTGTCCCTCATGTACAGAGAGGGCCTTACAGTGTAAAGAGCAGATCTTCTTTAATAAAGATATGTCTAATGATCAACCTGATGAGCTTCAGGGTAGGTCGCAACTTTCTCCCCAAGCGTCACAGCCTTTAACGCCCGCTCAGGCGACACTGTGTTCTTCAACGATGACTACCTCATTTACTCTGCAGGATATGGCTGCAGTTATGTCATTAACTCTTACAGAGGTTTTATGTAAGTTGCCAGTACTGCAGGGCAAATGTAGTAGAAGAGAGGACTAGGTGGTCCAGGCTACTTCTGACTCTTTGAAGACGATCTCCGACGTACACTCAGGGCTCTGAGGTGGGAGGTAGGGAGACTCTATCTGAAGGGTAATTGTCTGATTCAGGAAGTACATTGCCCCAGACAGATTAGGACGTAATGTCCTTCAGATTTAAGCTTGAACATCTCTGTCTGTTGTTGCGGGAGGTTTTGCTGACTCTGGACGACTGTGACTCTATTGTGGTACCACCAGAGAAATTGTGTAAGATGGACAAATACTTAGAGGTTCCTTCTTATTCTGATGTTTTTCCGGTTCCTAAGAGAATTTCGGAAATTATTACATGGGAATGGGAAAGACCGGGTATACTGTTTTTTCCTTCCCCTACTTTTAAGAAAATGTACCCTATAGCTGACACCGTTCGGGATTCTTGGCAAACGGTCCCTAAGGTGGAGGGAGCTATATCTACCCTGGCTAAGTGTACGACTATCCCTATTGAGGACAGTTGTGCTTTCAAAGACCCTATGGATAAAAAGTTGGAGGGTCTTCTAAAAAAGCTATTTGTTCATCAAGGGTTTCTCTTACAACCGACGGCCTGCATTGTACCAGTAACAACTGCGGCTGCCTTTTAGTTTGACGCCTTAGAAGAGTCTCTTAAAACTGAGACTTCTTTAGAGGAAATAATGGATAGAATTAAGGCCCTTAAGCTGGCTAATTCTTTTGTTACAGGTGCCGCCTTTCAGATCGCCAAATTGGCGGCTAAGAACGCACGTTTTGCCATTTTAGCGCGCAGAGCATTATGGTTAAAATCTTGGTCTGCAGATGTGTCCTCTAAATCCAAGCTTTTGGCTATCCCTTTCAAGGGAAAGACCCTATTCGGGCCTGACTTGAAAGAGATCATTTCTGACATTACGGGAGGTAAGGGTCATCTCCTACCTCAGGATAAAACATCTAAGCAGAGGGGTAATCAGAGTAATTTTCTTTCCTTTCGAAATTTCAAGGGAGTCCCCTCTTTCTCTTCTGTTAAACAGGAAGGGAATTTTGCACAAGCCAAGTCCGTCTGGAGACCCAACCAGGCTTGGAACAAGGGTAAACAACCAAAGAAGCCTGCTGCTGCTCCCAAGACAGCATGAAGGGGCGGCCCCCGATCCGGGACCGGATCTAGTAAGGGGCAGACTTTCTCTCTTTGTCCAGGCTTGGATAAGAGATATTCAGGATCCCTGGACACTAGAAATCGTGTCCCAAGGGTATCAGCTGAAGTTCAAAAATTCCCTCCCAAGGGGATGATTTCTTCTTTCACAATTGTTTGTAGACCAGATAAAAAGAGAGGCGTTCTTAAGTTGTTTAAAAGACCTCTCCACTATGGGAGTAATTTGTCCCGTTCCAATACAGGAACAGGGGCAAGGGTTTTTACTCAAATCTTTTCGTGGTTCCCAAAAAAGAGGGAAAGTTCCGACCCATTTTAGATCTCAAGAGTTTAAACAAGTTTCTCAGAGTCCCATCCTTCAAGATGGAGACTATTCGGACAATTCTTCCATTGATCCAGGAGTATCAATATATGACTTCCGTGGACTTAAAGGATGCATATCTGCACATTCCTATCCACAAAGATCATCACCAGTTCCTAAGGTTTGCCTTTCTGGACAAACATTTTCAGTTCGTGGCTCTACCTTTCGGGCTGGCCACGGCACCCAGGACCTTCACGAAGGTTCTAGGGTCTCTGCTGGTGGTTCTAAGACCGCATTGCAGTGGCGCCTTATCTGGACGATATTCTGATCCAGGCGTCTTATCAACTGACAAAGTCTCATACCGACATGGTTCTGTCCTTTCTAAGGACTCATGGGTGGAAGGTGAATCTGGAAAAGAGTTCACTAATTCCACAGACAAGGGTTCCTTTCCTGGGAACTCTAATAGATTCTATATCCATGAAAATCTTCTTGAAAGAGGTCAGAAAGTTAAAGATTTTGAATACATGCCGAGCCCTTCAGTTCAATCCTCGGCCATCAGTGGCTCAGTGCATGGAGGTAATTGGATTGATGGTGGCGGCAATGGACATCATTCCGTTTGCTTGGTTTCATCTCAGACCTCTACAACTGTGCATACTCAGACAGTGGAATGGAGATTATGCAAATTTGTCTCCCCAGATGGATCTGGATCAAGAGACAAGAGACTCTCTTCTTTGGTGGTTGTCGCAGGATCATCTGTCCCAAGGGACATGCTTCCGCAGACCCTCATGGTTGATAGTGACAACGGACGCCAGTCTACTAGGATGGGGTGCAGTCTGGAATTCCCTGAAGGCTCAGGGTGTGTGGACTCGGTCGGAGTCTCTACTTCCAATCAATATTCTGGAGTTGAGAGCAATATTCAATGCGTTTCAGGCTTAACCTCAGTTGGCTTCGGCCAAATTTATCCGATTTCAGTCGGACAATATCACGACTGTGGCTTACATCAATCATCAGGGAGTAACAAGGAGTTCCTTGGCGATGACAGAAGTATCCAAGATAATTCGGTGGGCGGAGGTTTGCTCTTGTTATCTGTCAGCAACCTACATCCCAGGAGTAGACAACTGGGAAGCAGATTTTGTAAGCAGACAGGCGTTTCATCCGGGGTAGTGGGAACTCCATCCTGAGGTCTTTGCCACCCTGATTCTCAGATGGGGCAGACCGGAGCTGGATCTTATGACGTCTCGTCAGAATGCCAAGCTCCCGAGATACGGATCCAGGTCCAGGGATCCTGAGGCCGAACTGATAGATGCCTTGGCAGTGCCTTGGGAGTTCAACCTAGCTTATCTATTTCCACCGTTTGCTCTCCTCCCTGGGTTTATTGCTCGGATCAAACAGGAGAGGGCTTCAGTGATTCTCATCGCTCCTGCGTGGCCTCGCAGGACTTGGTATTCCGATCTGGTGGACATGTCATCTCTGCCACCGTGGAAGCTTCCATTGAGGCAGGACCTTCTCATTCAGGGACCCTTCCAGCATCCGAATCTAATTTCTCTACAGCTGACTGCTTGGAGATTGAACGCTTGATTTTATCTAAGCGAGGGTTCTCTGATTCGGTCATTGATACCTTGATTCAGGCACGTAAGCCTGTTACTAGAAAGATTTACCATAAGATATGGCGTCAATATCTTTATTGGTGTGAATCCAAGGATTACTCATGGAGTAAGATTAGGATTCCTAGGATTTTGTCCTTTCTTCAAGAAGGATTGGAGAAGGGGTTATCAGCAAGTTCCTTAAAGGGACAGATTTCTGCTTTATCTTTTTTGTTACACAAACATCTGGCAGATATTCCGGATGTTCAATCCTTTTGTCAGGATCTGACTAGGATCAGGCCTGTGTTTAGACCTATTGCTCCTCCTTGGAGTTTAAATTTAGTTCTTAAGGTACTTCAAGGGGTTCCGTTTGAACCTATACATTCCATAGATATTAAGTTGTTATCTTGGAAAGTTTTATTTTTAGTTGCTATTTCTTCTGCTCGCAGAGTTTCTGAGCTTTCGGCTCTAAAATGTGATTCTCCTTACCTTATTTTTCATTCCGATAAGGTAGTGTTACGTACCAAACCTGGTTTTCTTCTTAAGGTTGTTTCTAACAAAAATATTAATCAGAAATTATTGTTCCTTCATTGTGTCCCAATCCTTCTTCTAAGAAGGAGCTTCTGTTACATAACTTGGACGTGGTCCGTGCCTTGAAGTTTTACTTGCAGGCGACTAAAGAATTTCGTCAATCATCTTCATTATTTGTTGTTTTTTCCTGTAAACGTAGGGGCCAGAAAGCTACGGCTACCTCTCTTTCTTTTTGGCTGAAGAGTATCATCCGTTTTGCATATGAGACTGCTGGACAGTGAAATAGAGGATGCAGTTTGTGCACCATTATCTTTGCCATTTATTTTACATGCTTCAGACAGGGAACTTGGCTTCAGAATCCGAACACACCCTCTTTGTAAAGACATCATAAGGGCTTGGAGGATTGCAATGAGATTGGTAGGCCACTGGCATACGATTACTAAATACTTGCCCCTCCTGGGAAATTCTAGATTCATTCCAGGCTTAAGTTATGAGGTATTTCATCGTTGGAGGCTTAAAAATATTATATATATATAAAGCAACTGATTAATCCTCTATTGATACGTCCATATAATTTCAGGGAGTTTCAGTTGAAATATGAAGTGCCACTATCAGACAAGTTTTACTTTTTTCAGGCAAAACACGATCTGTTGCAAATGTTAGGCAAAGAACCAAGAATTGTTCATAAACATCCGATCTTATATTATCCAAGAGTTAAAAAGGGTTTTTTATCTATTCTATATGGTATATTACAAACCCCAGAGACAGAGAGAGTTATTATAGAGTATACTAATAGGTGTGGCAATTATAACCTTAGTACTAGTGTGATTATTCCCAAGAGTTTTGAAATTATCAAGAATATTCCAAAGTCAGCTAATTTTAGAGAATCTCACTTCAGATTAATACACTTTGATTATATTACCCCAAGAAGGGCACAAAATGGAATAAATTAATTGACAACAAATGCGCAAAATGTGGGGAGGTAGATCCATCTATAATACACATGGTGTTTTCATGTCCCAAGGTTAGACAGATGTGGGGTAAAATCGAGTATTTCCTTCTTATGGTTACAAAGAAGAAGATTCATTTATTGGGAGAAAACTCTATCTTCTTAAATAAGGAGGCTAACTGGGGGGGCAAACACTAAATTTATACAATGGGTTATAATCTTAACGAGATCCTTACTCTATGTAAACTGGGTCAATAACAAGATCACCTCCATAGGAGCAGTTAAAAAAAAGTTACTCAGACAGGCGTTCCTGGAGGCCTATGATACTAAATTTTACAACAAAGCAAATGTCTTGAGTTACAAGAAAACATGGCTGGAATTTATTAAGTATATGGGGGAGGATGCTGAGTTAAATATATCACAAATAATCCCACTGTCCATGGGAAATGGGGAAGCGCTGGGTTAATTTACCCCCTCTCTTTTTTTTTTTTTTTTTGTTGCTTTTTTGTTTGGAGGGGTGGGGATGGGTGGAGATGGGACAGGTTCCATATTTATCTGAAATCATAAGACAATAGTACGAAGTTAGTTAGCGTTTTTGACCAAAGAACGTTGTTGAATTATAATGGAAAGAGAGCAAAGTGAAAGGAGGAGGAATAGGGGGGTATTATAAATTGGTGATGGTTATTTATCTTATAGATGTAATGATATCCCAGATGATTTAAAAAATAAAACATGTATTTACATATATACACATAAACATAAATACATATGTACACACATATACAGTACATATATATATATATATATATATATATATATATATAGATATATAGATATATAGATATATAGATATATATAGATACCTATACATCTTTAGTCAGCTTTTTTTTCACCTGACACCTCATATCTTTGAGCCCTTATAACATTTTTGTGCAATTTTTTTGTTACTATTTTTATTAGATGGTGTTATTATGAGTGTAACTGTACTTTGTAATGTATTTTTGATGTGTTTTGTGACACTTTTGTTTCGTTAACAGTTAACCAGAGCTCTGAGGAGGAGTGTTAACTTCAATTACGCTCAATTGTTACTTGAATAAATTAGTTATTATTTAAAAAAAAAAAAAAGAGACTGCTGGACAACAGCCTCCTGAAAGAATTACGGCTCATTCTACTAGGGCTGTGGCTTCCTCATGGGCATTTAAAAATGATGCTTCTGTCGAACAGATTTGCAAGGCTGCAACTTGGTCTTCTCCACACTTTTTCCAAATTTGATACTTTTGCCTCATCCGAGG
Source organism: Bombina bombina (assembly GCF_027579735.1). Classification (NCBI taxonomy): domain Eukaryota; kingdom Metazoa; phylum Chordata; class Amphibia; order Anura; family Bombinatoridae; genus Bombina; species Bombina bombina. The sequence goes on along the minus strand of NC_069503.1, from coordinate 505,540,924 downwards.
CTGTTTTTGGGAGAAAAGTTCTTCAAGCAGTGGTGCCTTCCATTTAGGTTCCTGTCTTGTCCCTCCCTTTCATCCGTGTCCTATAGCTTTGGTATTGTATCCCATAAGTAAGGATGAAATCCGTGGACTCATCATATCTTGTAAAAGAAAAGGAAATTTATGCTTACCTTTTACGATATGAGTCCACGGCCCACCCTGTCAATTTTTAAGACAGGTCTTTATTTTTGTTAAACTTCAGTCACCTCTGCACCTTGGCTTTTCCTTTCTCTTCCTAACTTCGGTCGAATGACTGGAGTGGGAGGGAAGGGAGGAGCTATATATACAGCTTTGCTGTGGTGCTCTTTGCATCCTCCTGCTGATCAGGAGGCGATATCCCATAAGTAAGGATGAAATCCGTGGACTAGTCATATCGTAAAATAAATAAATTTATCAGGTAAGCATAAATTTCCTTTTTAAACACATATCCGCCATAAAGCATTACACATTTCCTTGAACATTTCCATAACGGGAACGTGGGTATGGGTCATATCTGCAGCAGGAGGTACAGGGCCACGACTGTGCTGTGGGCAGGGCATACTGTGGGCGTGTCATACCTAGACATTTGCCCCGATAGGGAAGCTGCAGTAGGGACAGTGGACAGATCTCCTTTACCTGTGACAGTCCCTTAAAGGGATATGAACTCCACATATTTTCTTTCATGATTCAGATGGAGCATGCAATTTTAAGCAACTTTCTAATTTACTCCTATTATCAATTTTTCTTTGTTCTCTTGGTATTTTTGTTTGAAAAGCAGGAATGTAAGCTTAGAAGCAGGCACATTTTTTGGTGTAGCACTTGCTGATTGGTGGCTAAATAATAAGTAAATAAATACATTTTTAAATGTGAATTGAACACTTTTTGGAAAAAAAATAGTTTTTTCCCACACTCCCTTAAGAGGTCAAAAAGCAAATTGCTGATATTTGCAATTTGCAGCATTTTACTTTGTGTTTTATCAAGGGAGCATGGGACAAAGCACAATTTTTACACAATAGTTAAAGGTGTTTAATCTCCCTTTAATTACTATTGCAGTCTACGAAATAAAGCTGTATAGTATTAGCCCTTAATCTATTGATTAAGAAAAAAAGATAAAGTATAGGTATTTTCCTGAATGCTTCCATGCTGTACAATAAATATGCATTTCAATTTAATAATACAGCTACTCTTAAAGAGACATGAAACCCACATTTTTTTCTTTCATGATTCAGATGGAACATACCATTTTAAACAACTTTTCAATTTACTTCTGTTATCAAATTTGCTTCATTCTCTTGTCATACTTTGTTGAAGGAGCAATAGTGAGCTACTGGGAGGTATCTGAATACATCACATGAGCCAATGACAGAGGCACGTCTGTGCAGCCTCCAATTAGCAGTTATCTCCCAGTAGTGCAGTTTCCCAACACCAGTCCTCAGGACCCTTAACAAGTCAGAATTAAATTTATTTTGTTTTGCATGCTCTATCTGAATCATGGAATAATTTGTTTGGGTGTCATGTCCCTTTAAATGAGGTTACATATGCATGTGCTTACCACAGTATATTTGAGCAGATCACATGCACAGTAAAATTTATCTAAAAAATTGGTAAGAATTCTAAACACACATCTGCATGTGCATTTACTGTATCAGTGTTTTAATACAAATCTACAGTGTTCTATGCATTTTAAATTTCATTTTTATGTCATTTAAATTGAATGTTTCAGTTCTTTGAGCTAAACTAGATCAAATTCCCTCGTAATTACCATATCAAGAAACAAAAACAATTATTTTTTTAATGGAGAAATGGTGCACATTGTTTGGATAGAACAATTTTGCAGTGTAATAGGAATATTCCCAGTTGTTCTATATGTATGAAATTGATGAAACAATTGGTCATTCTCAGAGTGCAAGAGTCAATGTATGCAAATAGCTTTTCATGTTCTGCCTTTACCAGCTTTGGAAATTATTAATTCCTAACTTTGTGAACCTCCCAGCCACTCCTACGTGGCAATTATAATAATTATAGACATTAACTGGTTGTTCATCTACAGATTTCTATCTTTCTTATGTCAAGATTAATTGCATGCAGATAATTAGACATTTTACTTTTTTCCTAGTAACTATCGCATTTTATCTGCTTTGAGTTCTATTTTTTTGTCATTCATCATAAAAGAGTTTACAATTCTCTTGACACTTTTGTTTAACCAGTCTCAAGTTGGTCTTTGACATGCTGTATTTCCTACAGCCTCCCTGATTAGTATAGTGGGCTGTTGGGGGCAGAACACAATGACGCAATAAGCCAATCAGCTACCTGAAGATGACAAGTGAACACATCTTTTGACAGCCTTGACATATATACTTGTCAACAGGGTCCTTAGAGCCCATGACCATGTGGTGTGCATATATAATGAGATTAGAGCTAACAAATTATGGGGGGAAAGAAGGGGTAAATATTATACAATTTTCTTTCTTATGACAGGTCCACAGGATCATCAATTACTGTTGGGAATATCACTCCTGGCCAGCAGGAGGAGGCAAGTATCCCTTCCCACAACCCCCAGTCATTCTCTTTGCCTGCGGTGCAAGGAAGAGGTGAAGTTTGTTGGTGTCTGATTATTTCTCTTCAATCGAGTTTATTGATTTGAAAGCAGAGTAGGTTTGCTCTGTATTTTCCTCTCAAGATGGGGTCTAGCCGTACTCCACGTTAGTCTCTTCAGTAGGGCAGTGGTGGCTTTATAGCAGTTAGGAACTTGAAAGGTGGGCCTTGCTGCGTTTTCCTAACAGGTTGCTGCCCAGGTATAGAAAGCCTGAGTAGGTTTACTCTGTCTTTCTTTTTTTTCCACAGGTCTCTGTGAGGAGTGGCATCCTCTCATGCCGGGTGAGCTGTCCTCCTGCCAGACAGCTGGATGTGCAGGCAAGTGCCTTTTGTCTTCTGGGGCTTGGAGGCTGTCACTGATGGGGTTAATTCAAAATAGAGGAGTGTATTAAACCTGCACTTAAATATGGGTCACAAAGATCCTTTATATAGGATATTTCTGGCAGAGACAGGCACTATATGTACATGTGATGGAGACTTAGAGGTTAATTTTCTCAAGAGAATTAAGTCTTTATTGGGGACTCAGATGATTAATTATTTTTTAATACAACTCTACATTCCACTTCGCTAATTTTTCTACTCAGATTTTTAGCGTTGGCTATTAGGAGTGCGCCTTTTCTTAGGCAGCGTCTTTTCTATGGGGCTAGTATGATGTGCCTCTCTCCGCTTCTTGAAAGAGTGAGTGGTATCATTGTTGTGGTACTCTTGAACAGGAGACCGATTTGTAAAGGAATATTATATTTCAAAGTGGCATTAGTGGTTCAGTATACACCATGTGAATTTTTCAATCTCGTGGCTGGAGGTCGCACAATGTTAAAACAATCTGCGCTTCTTCTCCATGCCGCTGTCATGGCCCCGCCTCCTTCTTAATATAGGAACGGAGCGCCGCCATTTTAGGCACTTGTCGAGTGCATTGCTGTGACTCCGCCTCATTCTCTGGCTAAGAACGGAGCGGAGTTCTTTTTGCCTGTATTGTGGCAGTTTGCTTTTGTGCATGTCAGCGTTACAGTTTCTTAGGAGTTTTTCCGGACTAGGGCTGGTTTAGACTAGCCTTGATAGGATTAGTGTGTCTGCATGAATAGACCACTATGGTAGGCTGACGTTTCTAAGGTTTTAGTCCTGAAGGGAGAATTTGCATACTGTTAAAACATTAAGTAAAAGTTTTATAAATATGTTGTGAATATTCTGTTCCGTGTCAAGCATAAGAGTTGTCCTTCTCTTAAAGAGACAGTTTGTCAAAGAGAATTATTTAATTCTTCTTTATGAACACTGTATATGTATTTTCTCCCCCTTTAAGTTAATCATTTTTATACACATTTCAGATTGTTTTTTTCTAGGCACATCTGAATTTCATGTTAACTTAAATAATTTAAATTAAGTTCTTCTTTGTTTGAGTCTTCTCCTGTAAGAACTATTTAGTCAAGTTAAGTTGTTGCCCTCTGAGTCGTATGTCTCCTAGGATGATGCTGTTTCGGCTATGCCACAGCTTTTCTTTCAAGTCCCAAGCCTATACGGCGTCATATGCAGTGCCCTGCGGTTTCTCTAATTCTTCTAGAGGAGTGTATTTGCCTGTATATTTTCAGCTCAGGTATCCTCTGCGATATCTGCGGCTTTATCTGCCTTTCTTTACCTTCAGGGAAAACGCAAGAGGACATTTTCAAGGTTCAGATAGTAAGGTTTCTGTTTCTTCATTCGGCTACGCTGGTTGATCTCTATCCCAAGCTGGGAAGGAGATTTCGCCGGTAGTTCTGTGGGTAAAGGACAGTATAATTCCTTCATCTGATGCTGAAGGGGTTTCCTTCAGATGTATGCTTACATACCTCATGTACAGTTAAAGGAAGTTTTGGCTACCTGGACGACTTCGATACTCCTGTCATTGTCAACCTTTGAAAGTTTGTGAAATTAATTATTTCTCTGATATTCCTTCCTATTTGGAAGGGTTTCTAGACGTTCTTTGGATATTTTAGCAGGAATAGGGAATGCTATGGATACATTTATCCCTGTCTCCTTTTCTTTAGAGTATTTTCCTGTCGTTGACTCCATTAAAATGCACAGTGTCCTAGGTAGATGGGAGTTTTTTTTTCTACTGTGACTCAGAGAACTTCTATCCCTATGGAGGGTGTCTACTCTTTTTCGGATCTATGGATAAGAAGCTGGAGGTTTAATTGTTCTGAGCAATGCCTTGTCCTATTAGACTTGCTGTTCTAGCCCGCTGGGCATTTCAACTGAGTAGCCTATCGGTGGCTTAGTGGTGCAGCCTAGGCTGCAGGTTATAATATTTTAGGTTTCCTCCAATATACACGCTTCTGGCGTTTCCTTTCAAGGATGAGACCTTGTTTGGACTTGGTCTGGCAGAATTCTCCTCTGACTTTCGGTGAAAAATAGATTTTTTCTACCACTCGTCAAGAGAGTAAGATTAAAGGAAAGTTTCCCTTTTCTTCTTTCTGCAGGGACAGTTATATCTTTTTTTTTGGAGTCCAGTCTAAGATTTCCTCCCAGGGGCAGATTTCTCCTTCTAGAGTATCTGTAATTCAGGTATGATGAGAGAAATTCCTTGAACTGGGTTCAGGACCTTCCTCTCTGGGAGTGATAATTCCGGTTCCAGTCTGGGAACGGGATCTAAGTATTTTCCTCAAGTTTCTCAGGTTCTGACTTTGAAAGTGAAGGTCAATTTTGATGAATTAGTGCCCCGTTTTTAATGATAATATTAAAAACAAGGGCACTTTAACCTCAAAATTGACATTTCACTTATTTTCTTCAAAAATGTATCTCTTAATCCTGGCAGCCGCTCCAGCACTTCCTCAGCCCGTCGCAAGCCGTCTTCACGGGTCCAAAATGACGAATCCGGCTTCCTTCAATCACAGTGTTGCATTAGGCCAAGATTCCCCCGGGGGGTAAGCCGTGATTGGAGGAAGCCGGGTTCGTCATTTCTGACGTCTGCAGAGGCTTCTGACGGCCGGGGGAATCGCTGGAGCGGCTGCCAGGATTAAAAGGTAAGTTTTTGAAGAAAAGAAGTGAAATGTAAATTTTGATGAATTAAAGTGCCCTTGTTTTTAATCAGATTATTAAAAACAGGGCACTAATTCATCAAAATTGACCTTCACTTTAAGGAGTATCCTTTCTCCTCTGGTCTAAGAGGGTCCATTCATAACGATCATAGACCTGAAGGATGTGTATTTATTGTTCCCATGATTCGGGATCTTCTCAAGTTTCCGAGTTTTCGTCATCCTAGAAAGACTTTTAGGTCTTGGGGTATTGCAAGGGTGCTTTTCTGGACAATATTTGGTTCAGATGTCATCCTTCCTTTGAGCAAACTTTCTTTCACAAGATCTTGTCCAATCTACTTTCCCATGGATGGGAAATGAGTCTGGGGAAGAGTTCCCTTGTTCCATCTACAAGGGTGTTTTATTGGGGATCTTATTAGATTCACTACCTAGGAAAAGATTTCTATTAGAGGTCAGATATTCAAGGATTTATTCCTTTTACTCTCTCTGCAGTCTTCTGTCCGGCCAACAGCAAGCTCTAGTGGTATGGTAGATAGCTTAGCCATTTTGCAACCTGAAGGTTGGGAGTTTGGATCTAGCTGCAGTTTATTTTTCCTTCACTTTTCAGTGACTCTATGTATGGAGGGAATTGGTCTGATGGTTCCCATGGACTTCATTCCCTTGGTTATTTTCCATACAATGGAGTACATTCGGATCTGTCTCAGAGGATAGATCTAGATAAGTCGACAAGAGACTCCCTCCCGTAGTGGTTTTTTTCAAGAGTATCTGTCTGAGGACACATGCTTCTGGAGACAATCCTGGGTGATGTGACCACGGACGCCAACATGCAGGGTTGGGAAGCAGCCTGGTACTTGCTTTTAAGCTCAGGGTTTATGGACTTGCAGTGATTGCTTTTCTCCTTAACATTTTGGAGTTGAGAGCGATTTACAATGCTCTGATGGATTGGTCTCAGTCGTCTTTGGCTTGGTCCCAGTCGGACGATATCTCCTCAATGGTTTTCATTATTCACCAGGGAGGAACTCTGAGTTCCTTTGCCATATAGGAGGTGACTGGAATTGTTCAGTGGGCAGAAGCTCGCTATTGAAAGCTGTCATAAACTGACAGTTAATTCATCCCGGGGAGTGGGAACTCCTTCCGGAAGTGTTCTCTAGCTTAACCCTCAGAAGGGGGATGCCGGAGTTGTATCTGACGGCATCTTGGCTAAATGCCAAGCTTCTAAGGTACGGTTCTAAGATGCTCTGGCGGTCCCTTGGGATTTCAGGCTGGCTTTCCTGCTTCATCCGTTTACTCTCCTTCATGAGTCATTGTTCGTATCTCACAGTAGGGAGTGTCAGTGATTCTAATAGCCCCTGCGTGGCCTCGCAGGATCTGGCATGTAGATCTAGAGGAGTTGTTGTCTCTTCCACCTTGAAGGCTACCTCTGAGGCAGGACCCTCCGATTAGGGTCCCTTATTTCATTCAACATCTCGCTTCTCTGAAGCTGACTGTTTGGAGACTGAACTTATAGTTCTGTTTGTGCATGGTTTTTCAAATTAGTCATTTGAGACCATGATTCAGGCTCACAAGCCTGTTTCAAGAAGGATTTTCATAAGATATGGCATAGATATCTGTTGGATGTGAATCCAAGGATTACTCTTGGAGTAGAGTCAGGATTCCTTGACCTTTGTCCTTTCTCCAGGATGGTCTGGAGAACGGTTTTTGTCAGCAAGTATCCTTAAGGGTCAGTTGGTTACTCCTTCTTGGAGTCTTAACCTGGTTCTTAAGTTTTGCAGCGGCTCCGTTTGAACCAATGCATTCCATAGATATATGTGTTATCTTGGAAGGTTTTGTTTCTTGTGGTTATCTCGGAGAGTAGCAGAACTCTCAGCTCTGCAGTGTGATTCCCTTATCTTATCTTGCATGATGATAAGGTGGTGTTTCGTACTAAGTAAGGTTTCCTTCCTAAGTTTTTTGAAAAGGAATTTTAATCAGGAAATTGTTGTTCCTTTTCTATGTCCTAATTCTTCTTCTCATAAGGAACGTTTGTTACACAACCTTGATGTTGTGCAGGCTCTTAAATTCTATCTGCAGGCTACGAAGGACTTTCGTCAGTCTTCTGCTTTGTTTGTTTGCTTTTCTGGAAAACGTAAAGGTCAGAAAGTTACTGCCACTTCTCTTTCTCTCTGGTTAAGAAGTATTATTCGTTTAGCGTATGAGACTGCCAGACAGCAGCCTCCTGAGAGAATCATAGCTCATTCCACTAGGGCTGTTTCTTCTTCTTGGGCCTTCAAAAATTGAGGCCTCTGTGGAACAGATTTGCAAGGCTGCGACTTGGTCTTCTTTGTTCACTTTTTCTAAATTCTAGAAATGTTATACTTTTGCCTCAGCTGAGGCTTCCTTTGGGAGAAAGGTTCTTCAAGCAGTGGTGCCTTCTGTTTAGGTTGCCTGTCTTCTCCCTCCCTAATCATCTGTGTCCTCAAGCTTGGGTATTGATTCCCAACAGTAATTGATGATCCCGTGGACTCACCGTGTCATAAGAAAGAAAACAAAATTTATGCTTACCTGATAAATGTATTTATTTCTTGACACAGTGAATCCACGGGCCGCCCTTATTTCAGATAGTTTTTTTATATAAACCTCAGGCACCTCTACACCTTGTTTTACTTCCCTTCTCTCCTTTTCCTTTGGTCGAATGACTGGGGGTTGTGGGAAGGGAAGTGACTTTTTGCCTCCTCCTGCTGGCCAGGAGTGATATTCCCAACAGTAATTGATGATCCCGTGGACTCACCATGTCAAGAAATAAATACATTTATCAGGTAAGCATATTTTTTTATTTTATTTTAAATTGCTAGCACCTGTCCCTTGCACAAAACCTATTGCCACAATAGAGGGCATGTCACTGAAGAATAAAATGGAACTTCTCTTTAAAACTAAGTGTAGTAGATCTTGTAAAAGTCACCCCACTCTAGAATAGGCCAATCATCCCCACACAGGAATCTCCTACACCATTATAATGGTAGATTTTACATGCTATGGTGCTAGCCTCTAATGATGCTCCTTCCTCACATGAACTGTGCAATTGCAACCAATAATGTCAGATTTTGATTTGTCCATAAACATGTTTTTCTAGTTTTGCTCTGTAAAATGCCTAAATTGTTTGGCTCATGCTAAATGTTTAGACTTTTTTTTTTTTTATGAAGCAGTGCTTTAGAGACTGATACTGTACCAAGTATAACCGTGGGCTTGAACTGTGCATGCTGATTCTGTTCTATTTCAGAAATTATTTTAACTTGATTGATTTTCTGATGCTGTGGTCACTTTAGGTCTGCTTGGTCTTGCTTTGGATGAACAAGGGGAAATTTTATATCCCCAAAACGTTACACAATAAATGAGTTTGTTCACTTAAATACACTGGCGATTACCATTTGCCTTGAGGTCGTCTATACACAAAGTTGGATTGAGATATTTTATAATACAGTATCTCAGCCAGCTCTGAGAATTCCATACTTAGATTCAACAAGACTAACAACACAATAGTAGAATACAGACAATTTTAAATTCTTCACTTTTTGTATATGTACCGTATATTCAATATACTCACAGTTTACCTTTATCATATGTAAGAGTTTCGCTCTTGGGAAGAGGGTGTGTCACTTGCCATACTTTTTCCCTTTGATATAGCTTATAAGTCTAAAAAGTAGCCAGAATAACCCATCCAGGACAATTCTCACAGATCTGTTGATGAGCCCCATAAACATACACACATAGAATACATATTATTGTGTGTGTGTTTTAGCACAGGAACATAAAAAAAATGAATACGTTTTTAAAATGTACTTTTAAGAACAATTTAAGATTTTCAAGCTTATAGTAGTTTGAATAATCACTAAAGGAACATGCATAAGGTTACATAACAAGAATTTCATAACCTCAAGGTCACCTTTCCTTCTGCACGTTTGAATAATTTGTTTGCAATATTTATTCAATCTCTTCGGGCTGCAAAGAACAGCGTCTGCTAGTGATTATAGAATATATGATTATACAGATGAAAAGATTGTGTAACCCATTACTTAGAAAAGTGATTGCTTTTATCTACACCTTAAATATTCAACTGCATCATGTCATTTTATCATAATACATTACTTGAACATTTTCTTCAGGAAATGGATGGGATAACTTTGCTTGCCAATTTTAAAGTGATTCTAAACTTTAAAGGGCCACTGTAAGTAAATATTTTCTATGCCTGTTACTAACTAACTACCCCAAATACGCTTTTTATCAATAGCATTTCATTAACATATCTCTACTGTATATCAGAAATCTTGTCTGCAAATTTAATTGTTTTCCAAACCCACTCCGTGGGTATCCTTTGCTCTGTACCAATCCGTTTACAATACCTAGGTTTCAAAATGGCGCTTTAAACACAAAGTTATTGGTTTAAGTATTTTGAACACGCAGTGCTGAAAATAGTGGGCAGGATAACGTGACATCATCAGAGAATAAAAGATATAACTTTTAGAACGTTATGAAACTTCGTTTTGGAGAAAATATAGGTCAGTAGGTTTTAATTAGTGTTTATTAACTTTAATATGTTAGTTGTTTAGCTTAAAAATTATATCAGAAAGTAATCCTTTAAGTATTTGCTGGCTAGTATATAGTACTATAAAAAAACAGGGGCACTTTCATTGAATAATTTTTTTAAAAAAGCTTAATTTTTTCGTTTTAGAGATGGTAAACATTGCGTTGTTCCTCCAACTTTATTTAGCTGAGTGATGACGAATCCGGCTTAATCAAATCGTTTTGTGCCCTATGAGCTGGACGCCAAGTATGGCACGCAACGGTTGGATGAAGCCGGATTCGTCATCTGCACATGGCTCACTATATCGAGCCATGTGCAGATGATGAAATGCAACAGACCCACACATAGACACAGCACACTATGATGAGGTTTAAAGGCTGCAGCCCAGTTTCATTAACACTTTATAAATATATAAATAATTCTTAAACATCTCAACAATAAAACAATTCATTCCCAGAGGTGCTTGCCCCAAGAATTATTGTGCCTTCCATTGGCTTTTTCTGTACACCGCAATCTCTCCCTAATATCGCAGGGAGGTACCACCTTGTCCTCAATGTCTCAAGCTTCTATAGGCAGAACCCCACCATAGCTGTGACAGCCTCTCCAATGGGGGGAGGGAGCTTCCTTCACTTGCAGGTAACAAATGCTGACCGCTTCCACCCTATAACACCTCTCCAAACTACACCTCCCCCTGACCTAACATTTGCGACAATCTTGTAAAAAATGCAGAAATCCGTAAGAGTGAGATACAAAAAACTCTTCTGACAGAAATCATGTGAAATCTCTGCATTCTATGTAGAAACAGAACACAACCAGGACATTTATGAAGCAGAGTTCCTGAAAATGTTATAAAATTTGTGCTGCATATTAATGCAATAGTTTTATACTCTGGTCTTTGTGAATAACGAGTCGAGCCTCTTACAAGCTCAGTTTCATGATAATCAATCTGGATTTGACTAGCTATGAGCACAAGATTTACTTTGGAGTATTGGTTTTAATTAAGCATTGTTATGGATTCATTAAAAAATGTGATGACCCAAGCTTAATTCTTTTTTTTGTTGTTGCTATTCAAGCGTTGCCAGCATATTGAAAATGAATAAATATAGACCATTGTGCTCGAACCTGTGTAACAATTTAGATGCAATGTGCAGCACGCATTGTACATTCTAAGGGGAAAATAAATTGCAGATCATTTTATTTTAAATAAACATAAAGTGCAAAAAGATAATGCTCTAGTCTAGTGTTTTTTTTTACATAAATACATGATTAATGTCAGATGCAGAGCAGTAATGCACTACTGTGAACTTTCTGAGCACAATTGGTTACACATGCTACAGGGTGTGCAGGGATGAACATGCATTGTGCCTCTGAACAGTGCATTGTGATGCTGGATAACACTATTCATGTTTCTCCGTGCACCATGTCTAAATCATAACTGTCCAGGAAAACATGGCAGAGGTGGCACTCCTAGTGTGTGTCTACCAATCACCAGCAAGTGCATTGTTGCTTCTGAGCCTATCTAGGTATGCTTTTCAACAAAACATACCCAGAGAATTAAGTAAATTTGATAATAGAAGTAAATTGAAAAGTCTCTTAAAATTGAATCTAAATCATGAAAGTCTCATTTTTACTTTCATGTCCATTTAACACTACTATTCCTTGCAGATTTTGTATTTATCTCTCATGAATGATAAAACACAAAGCTAAAGTACTGTTTGGGAGCAGCAGTGCATTTTGAAGCCTGAGTGGGACATAGCAGGTGATTGGTTATTACAAGCGTATACCACCTCTACAGGGCTCATCATCTATATTCTTGGCAGGATCTGCAGTGTAATACAGTTCCAAGCAGGGCTTTAGCTATGTGTTTTATGATTTTTTACTTTGCCAATTGAATGGAGTATCTCTTTAAACATCCCCCCCCATTTTAAATGTTTCCTACATCTTATGTAACCCTTGTTTACTGCTCATCACCTAGATATACAAATACAATTCTATATAATTAGAGTTGCAAAGTCTAACTATTAAGTGTCAGTAGAGCCTTATATAACCTGGAATAATTGCCTGGCTTTTGTTTTATCCTACAAATAAAATATCAGCAGGACATAAAGCAATATTTAAGCTTCTACAGATATTTTTAATACAGTGCATTTTAAAAATAATCTAATGCAACAGTGTGATGTTTGTATGAATGAGACCCTGCTGTGTTCTAGAATGAAAATATATATACTTTTATATATATATATATATATATATATGTGTGTGTGTGTGTTTGTGTGTGTGTGTGTATATATATATATATATATATATATATATATATATATATATATATATATATATATATATATATATATATATATATATATATATATTTATAAAAAATGCTTTTTGTTTCAGCTTTTAATTTGCTTGCAGGTGCATGTACAGTTTAAACTGAAATGCTTAAGTGTGCATTTGAATTTTGAGTTTTATGTCCCATTAATGTTAAAACTTAGGATTCGATTTTTCAAACTGAGTATATATATATATATATATATATATATATATATATATATATATATATATATATATATATTCATATATACTGTGTGTATATACAGTGTGTGTATATATATATATATATATATATATATATATATATATATATATATATATATATATATATTGAACATTGGATTAGCTGTATAAGTCCAGTAGATAAGATGCTCAAATAACAGAGTATTGCAGTATGCAGTGATACCTTTTTTATTGGACTAACATAATATTTCAAAGACAAGCTTTCGAGAGTTTTCCTCCCTTCCTTAGGTCTGAAGCAATAATGATAACATTGAACCGGGTCTGTCTTGACCAGAAGATCTCGCAAATTCCTAAATCTCTTATACACCAATCTGGGTGGTGGAATGTCACCAAACGGTAAACTCCTATCCGATGATAGAATAGGCCAGTGTTGATTAACAATCTTCTGAATAGCTCCAGATGCTGGTGTCTACGTTGTGATGAAATTCAGACGTTTATCAACTGGTTTCTGAGGTTTAGAAGTGATGGTTTGTTGCGTGAGGGTATATGCTGTCTCACATTGTGTTTTCACAATAGTCCAGTTGTTTCTTCTTGTCAACCTCCTCGGTGTTGTTGCAAACAACATGCAGGATCTGGGAGGAGCTCACCCCTGTTATCTGGAATTGTGGGTGAAAACTAGTATAGTGCATTAGGGAATTCTTATCAGTCGGCTTACTATACAGCGTGGTGTTTAATCTAAGACCTAGATCAATATCCCTTTTAATATATTAAAGAAAAAAAGGGATGGGAAAGCGCTGAAATACCTTATGGGGACATAGTGAAGTGCTTCCAGACCCGCATAAGCACTTCTTTGGAGAATTGCTGATCTTAAGATGCTAAACTGTAAGTTCGGATATTTATCTTTATAATACAGTTTCAGCATAATTCTGAGAATAGTTCTCTGTCTGTATTTACAGAGATTTGACTGCACGCACCTGTCTTGGATTTTACATGTTGGATGAAAGTTATTTCCATCATTTATTGGATTGGATCCTTTGGATTATATACTAAAAGAAAAACTGTTTCTAAAGGACAGCTTCATTTTACATATACCTTGTAAAATTAGGTGCTAACTATCTCTCTGGCTGTGAAAAATACTACCTGCCAAGTACTTGCACATGACTTGTTTAGCACTTACATATTAACCACTTGCATATTAACTGCATATTAATTACCTGTATGCTTTTAAACTACTTGTTTAGCACTTGCATATTAACCACTTGCAGATCTACTGCATATTAATTGCTTTTAAATCGTTTGTTCATATATTCTATATTGCACCCTGTCTTTCACTTACGATTTCTACTGTGCTAACCTACTTTTTGTGTTTTAACTACTTTTTGTCTTTTTGTGTTTTAACCATTTATGTGAAAATACTTTTTGTGTTTTGCTGTGTTTTTTGTGTTTTAACCTTTTATGTGAAAATACCTTTTTCTTTTGTGGTTTTCCTATGTGGTCTTACAATCATTTTTATATCATTTGGTGTTTATTATTACTATTAAAATCGGAGATAATTCTCTCATTTTAAATATTTGTAGTCTCCCAAATATATTCTCGTGGTAGAGATTCGCCAAGATAGAATTAGCTTTGGTGTCGGCAATCTGACTTTTAGCGCAGAAAGTCCTCTTAATTTCTATATCCCTTTTATATATCTAAACATCCAAAAAATTTATATTATTGAGATCTTTTTCCAATTTGAAACAAACAGTAGATTCAATGGTATTCAGATGATTAAACCAGTGAGTTAGAGATTCTGCACTATCTCCCCAAATCAGAAATTGTTTGTCTATGTAACAATGGTAAAACTTGATGGAGTTCTGTTCAGAAAGAAGAATATGCTCATGTTCATACATAGCCATGTATATATTGGCATATGATGGGGCCATGTTAGACCCCATCGCAGTGCCTCATGCTTGTAAATAAAAGTTATTTTCAAAGCGAAAATAATTCTTCTCCAAACAGAACTCCATCAAGTGTATCAAGAACTTAAGAGATGGACCCGTGTAATGATCTTAATGTGTAAGGATTCTTCTGACCATCTCCAACCCATGTCCATGGGGGATGATTGTATACAAGTTGATGACATCCATTGTCACCAGGATGTAATTCGACTGTATATCATCCAAGATACTGAGTTGTGTGATAAGATCAGAACAGTCTCTGAGGTAAGAAGATGTGGATTGAATTACAGGTTGTAAGAAGTGGTCAATGTATTCCACTAGGGGTTGAAATAGTGACCCCCTAGCGGCCACAATTGGATGCCCAGTGGGATTGGATAGATGTATATGCATCTTGGGTAAAAGATATAGAATAGCGGGGCGTGGCCGGGAGGCAGTCATGGCGGATGGAAAATCTCACAGCTCCGAAGCTTGACAAACTAATCTAATGATTTTTCATGGAGCCGTTTGCAACCCTACTAGATTACTTATATATTTAGCCTGCTGAAATAACCCACATTTGAAACGTATGCTACTACCATCATTCCACAAATGGGGAGTACGAGAGAAAGCAGTTTGACCTGAGATGAGGCCTACCACACAGACCCTTATTATAACTTCACGCAGACCCGAGTAACAAACCTAAGGAGGGTGAAACATCAAGACACATACTTTGATCGTTAAAAGTGGAGAATATCGGACGCCTCTATTTTACCCCTTCTCCCAAGCCGCAGCATCGCCGATTCCTTGCAGTTCACTATGGAGATAGAGATTGATATGGTGGTGGCCCTCCTTGAAAGCCTAGGACGACGGATGGATCTTCACCATAACCAGCTTACCCATGAAATTCACTCACTGAGTGTAAGGGAGGACCACCACAACATGCATAGCATATCAGATGAGGCAGCGGCGGGGAGATGCCGAGAGGAGCAGAGCTCTGACACCCAAACATATCTGAGGAAAAGTCATACCGCGATACTGCATGTCCCTCAGTACACATCCAGACCGCTCATTGATTTAACATCCGAATCAATGACTAGTACGCCACACTTGGGGGATCGCTTCACATGTGATAGTGCTGTCCGTGAGTCAGATATCTCTCAAGTGCTCTCTTCATCTGGAGCAACTTCATACCTATCTCAACCCAGACCGATATCTGTTACCTTGATCCGCCAGCCCACTCAGCCTAGTCCGGGCCTGAAACTACCAGCTAGCCCTCCTACCAGACGTCGATTGCGGAACCCTCACCCCATAACAAATAATTCTGCACCGCAGCAAATCCACATCCCCATCCAAGCTCATGTACCTTTGAGAATCCACAATAACTCTGGCATAACTCATCGGCAGGGCTGTGTGAAATGTGGCCCCCTCAGAAAAGCTCCCTCTGAAGCGCATACTCAATAGTCGAGTGACACTTTTGATCCAGGAGGGTAATCTAACGGTCTGTCTATCTAGCAAGTAGGACTGCTCCAGGAGTCATTATTATACCTGAAAAGCCTCAAGCCATAAAGGCTAAGATTACTACCATCTCGTACACCAGCTCTACTTATTCTTCTTTGTCCTATTGACTTTCTGAGCAGAGAACGCAGGTTTGTTATATTTAGCCCTCTAAAGAACTGCCTTAATCTTTTACCACCTACAATGGATACTACAGCTCTTTTAAACAGTACCTCACTTACCAGAGGTTCATAGTAGAGAGAGGCTGGGTAACTCAATGACATTACAGGCTATGATATACAGGACACCCGTCTACCTACTAATTAACGATGGTTACCGGTTATAAGTTAAGAAGCTAACTAAATACTGTTATATGCTTAATATTAAGAAGCTTGTTGCTCTCTACATATCCTCATGTTTCTATGTTTTACTTGTTAAATGGCATGTAACTAGCTATCCCCTATATGCTCCTCATATATCCTACTGTGGGACTGACGGGATATACTGATGAGAATAGTGTTATTGCAATTCTATAGTTAAACCATGTTATGTATACTTCTCAGACATTTACTATAAGTTTATTGCCAAACTATCTCTAGCCTATAGTTTATATCACTTAGAGCCCCAACCATCCCTATGAAACTATAATACATCTAGAGCTGACTCTTTTACAGGGATTGTGATATTATATGAATTTTCCCTAATGTACATAGCACTGCTTCTGAATCAGGGAACCTACACACCCTATAGTATATTTGTTAAGCATAGATACAACTTTTATCATTTATATATGAGGTGATATACTCCTAATGCTGTTTGTTGATAACAATGATTTATGATTCCTGGCAATATTTCATTAGGAAGCTGAGACTAACTGTAAAGGCCATATAACTAGACTTAACCGCATAACTCTATCTAGGAGGTTCACCATCTATACTTTGGCCCTCAATATATTGAGGGATTTATCGCTGTCCCATTTCAAATGAAACCCAACTGGGTCTATTTATCCTTTGTTACACTTAACATAGAGCTTCTGTAACACCCAAATACTTTGACAGCCCATTTCCCCCGCATTCAGATTACCACTATATAGCGCAACCCTTAATTATGTCATGCTGCGTACTACTACCCCTATCACAGCCATTAGACATAGAGCTACCCACTCATTATAAATTCATCTCATAACTACCCCTTTATTTGGCGGTCCCATAGAGCAATCTTCTCTTAAGAGCTTTTTAATATATCCCCTCACTATCTCCTATTTGAAGCTCTCTAAGTCTTCCACTAAAGAAGGTGGCATATTTAGAGACATCCATAATACACCTTCTGATTTACATTATGAATCATACTCACAAACCTACTAGTCCATCCTATATTAATATACTCCCGGTCATGTCCTCCCCCCCCTCCCTCAATATTAGAGCGGCTTTGGTCCGCTGTTTACCCCTTGTACTCTTTTCTTTCCTCATTTTACCATATATTAATCTACTCCCATATTCAAAAACGAGATTTCTCTTTCCTAAGTTCATTCACTTGCCCATGAGTGAAGTTATAAATGGACCTACAGAGAAGAGCCCAGAAAATTTTTATTTCAAAATTTGTCTCTTCTACCACTTTCATATTAAACATGCAAATAGGTCCTACTCTCTTCTATCTGTATTATCTATCTTCACATTGTATGTGCTATGTAAATTATATCCTATTGTGAATGAACATTATTTGCTATGTTATACCTGCCAATAATCTCAATAAAAAAAGAAAGTTTAAAAAAAAAAAAAAAAAAAAAAGATATAGAATAGGACAGATCGGGTTATCGACTGTCAAAATTCTATACACCTCATCATCGATGATATTGTCATTAAATGCCAAACCCAAGACTTTGTCCACCTGTTGTTTGAAGATATTAGTAGGGTTGATTGTAAGTTTGCGGTAAGTAGAACCATCTCCAAGTTGTCGTGTAGCTTTTGCATGGTATTGGGCATAATCCAGAACCACAATGGCACCACCCTTGTCAGCGGACCTAATCACAATAGTGCTGTCCTCTGTCAGAGTTTTCAAAGGACTACACTCAGGTGGTGTCAAATTATCCCAAGTACTACATGCAGAAATATTTTGTTTGGCAATATCAGAGTTGCACATGCGGGTGAATGTTTTAATGGAAGTGTGTGTATTAGTAGGTTCAAATGTGCTACCAACTCTAAAGGGTTTATGTTCATATGCTGGACTGTTCTTAAAAAAAATCTTAAAGTTTTAGTTAAAAACAATGTAAATCAACTTGTAAGTCAAAGGCATCGCATTTAGGGGTGGGAACAAAAGTAAGACCTTTATTGAGTAATGAATATTCATCAGCCCCAAGGCAGAACATAGAGTGATCTGAGATGTCATCGCAGAAAATGCAGCATGTCTGCAGAAAGAACAAGAACTGTTAGCACTTTAACTTTTCAGCGCTGCTCCACATTAGACTGTTCTTTTTAAACAGAGCTGTTCTCTGGCTGCATTGTATAAGTTTTCCTTAACAGTGCATCCAGAGCAAAGTGCTGCTTGAAGTCAACAATCAAATATGCAGTAGTGCTGCAAAGCAGCAGTGCATTGATTGTAGTCTGGCTCTGAGATTTTTGCAAGCTCGTTCCCTAGCTTTTTACAGTCTGCAAAGCTGTTTTTCTCTGAATGTAAGATGTTCGTATGAGCAATGCACCTTTTTATTACTACATGTCTATGTTAGACTATGAGAAAAGGAAACAAATTAATTCAAGAGGCATTTTACAATTACTTTTTTTGTCTGCAGCTAATTTGCAATGCAATTTTCAACTACTACACTAGATTATACAACTTTAAATATTGCTTTATTCTCCAGTTAACCAACACATTGCAATTGATCTGGTGCTTTAGTGTAACTGACAAATTTACAATTTTATTTTATTGAAAAATGACATGCAGAAAAATATTCACTAAACAAATCTCATCGCAGAAAGTGAAAAAAACTTCTGTCTCTGGGTTCATCAGTAGATAGTGTGGGGGAGCTGAGGTTGTAAACTATTATTTCTGTTTGTGTGCAGTGCCCCTTCTTTTGGTGTTTCCTACCACCCCTCCTTTGGTGTCTGTGTCTGACCGTGCGGGTAAAGGGGGTCTCTGGAAAGATCTTGTGCTCACTCCACTAGTGGAAGGTAACACATTTTGGGCACCGATAACTTCACTCCCTGATGAATCGCCTCCACTGCTCTCTACTGTTTCAAAGTTAACACGGCTATTTTTATTTAACCTCCCTCATCTCTGATATGGTATTTCGTTTTTACCGTATAACTATTTGTACACCTTTCTTTCCCTGTAGTCGTTCTCAACTGTATTATATTTTTTGTTTTTGAATGCGAGTAATTCCTGTTTATATTTGGCAATTTGTAGGATAATTTATTGAGCCAGTCATTCTCAGGATCCTGGCTTAAAACATGTAATAATGTATCCTTAATTTGGGTGATATCAGTTTTAACAACAATCCTTTAATCTAGATACCTCCTCAGTGACCAAGAGCATCAGGTAGTGTGAGCATTTATTAAGAATGCCACACCACCTTCTGCAAAATTCGATACTGGTTCTCCCCAATGTGGGGATATTTTTTATCCTAAAGCCACGGGGTATGTATTTATCTTTATGATATTTGGAGAGATAGACAGCATAAAGATAGTAGTCAATCTCTTTTCTAAATGGAGCAATTTATGATAGATATTTTTCCAGTTGATAGAAGGTATTTAAAATGTTTATCTATTAGTCCTTTTGTGTATTCTAGGACTTTGCTGTTATAAGTCCCTAAGTATGTAATACTTTTATTATTGTTTCCACTAAAATTATATTATAATGTATTAAAGTTCACTCTTTGGTGTACTGTATTCCTGTCTCTGTATTTTCATACTGGAACTGTCTCCACCCCCTTAGTTCTTTTAGAGGATAGATCGTCATATCACTTATTTCCTGTATTTAAATATATATTTTTAAGTATTTAATTGAAGTTAGTCAGAGGCGCTTATCTCGTGTACTTGTTCTCAAAAATCTACGGTACTAAAACATTTATCGAAAAACTTGTGTTGGATACTTCAGACACATAGTGTCAGCTTGCCGGTTCGTTTGAGTGATGTAAAGGGAATACAAACCACCAGTCATTCACTGACTGAGGTCAATCACATGACCACAAGGAGGCTGAACATCGCACGATACAGTCACAGTGAGTTTTGGCTAAACACGGACATCATTGTTACTCCGCTTGTAAATAAGGTACCTTAGGGACTAAGATATTTTAGGTGGAAACGCTATCACACCTTTCAAGGAAGAAGTCCCAAGATCGTTTTTTATTATCCACAATTGTTTTTATCGTATTTACTCTAATTTGATATCAGTCGGCAGAGCTGTTTATAAATTGTTATTCATGTATTAAATTAGTATTTTTATAAACATATCCATATTGACTTATACATTATAAGACCAATGGTGCTCTTGCTTCTAAAGGATTTGTTTCTCCCTCTGTTTATATACAATGGAGTTCCTCAGATTTTGCTCCAGAATTAAGGGTTTTGTGTGCTCTACAATATCTGAGATGTTGGCGGCTATGTCTCCTCTAAGTAAGCACAAAAAGAGCTGTGCCTTACATTCAACCTGCAGTCAGTTTTTATAGCAATTCTGAATATCACAAAATCAGTTCAACTACACAGCTTCTACATTAATTAGTGTCTGACTTATCAGATTTGTTTTCTTAAGATTAAATAATTTAGATTTTGTTTTATTTGTTTAAACTTGAACATCTACATGGTTATGGACAAGGAGTTTTAAAATCAGAGACATTTTGAGATGTAATGACAAGAATATGATATACTTAATCAAATGTTCATGCAATCTAATCTATATAGGTCAGACCAGTCTACATGATAGAATTAGGGAGCATATATGGAGTATCGAACAGCAGAAAACTAACACCGTACTTTATCAACACTTTAAAGAAAAACACCAAGTTTTACCTGTCCATGGGGCCACTGGAGCAGATTATGCCTTTGTTTAGAAATGCATGGTCAATGTCTGATCAGGATCCTTAGGCTCTAAACATTGCATACTGAGGGGTCGATTTATCAACCCCTTTGCCAATCTACGGCTGCAGGTTCTCACAAGAGAACCTGCAGTCTGTATTTATGAAGCAGCGGTCATGAGACCGGAGAGATTGACAGCTCCTGCCTGCACATGTTTGGCTGTGCGCGGGTAGGGGTTGGGATTGCGCACAAGTGCAAAATGGTGCTTATGTGCAATGCTGAATTCCGGCAGCGGAATTCAGGCCACCAGAGGCGTGCTGCGGTGGCAGGTGCACGTATGTGCGCCCCTGTCTGACGCAGCTTGATAAATCCGACCCCTTTATAGAAAATTTCTGAGAAAGGTTTCAACCTTCTTATTGTTCCCAAAAAAGAGGGAACTTTTAGGCCTCTTCAGGATATTAAAACAAGTTTCTCAGATTAACTACATTTAAAATAGAAACTATCTTTCCCTTGTTCAGCAAGGACAATATATATCCATGATAGTTTTGAAGGACACTAAGTTTTGTTTTCCAAGACAAACATATTCAGTTTGTTGCCCTACTATTTGGTCTGACTACCGCTCCCAGAATCTTTACAAAGAGCTCAGGGTATTTCATGGCTCCTTACCTGTTTTGTTTGGGGGTTTTGGATTTTTTTTACCTTTGCCAAAATCTCATACCAGTAGCCGTTTGTTGTTTTATACAATTTCCCAGGTATGATCAACTTAGTCTCCAATCCCTTCATCCTTGGGAATGGTCTCTACACCTAGAGGTTTTCAATCAGATTGTAGATCAATGGGGTCTATCAGAGAAAGTCCTGATGGCTTTTCGTTTGAATAACAAACTTCCAAGATATTTTGCAAGATCTAGGTATCTAGATGGGGAGTTTGCAGATGTTCTAGCAGCTCCTTGGTCATATTTTCTCCAACTGTTCTGATGCCAAGAGTAATAGCTTGGATTAAACTAGAGCTCTTCAAATTTTTCAGGAAGACTTGGACAAGGGTTTATCTGCTATCTCTTTGAACTGACAGATTTCAGCACTTTTTGGGTTATATCGCAAAAAAAATTATATCGAAAAAAAAATTATATAGAAAAAATTTTGCTAAACTTCCTAACATTCATGGCTTTTTTCAAGCTTTAGTCAGGATAAAACCAGGGGTTTAACCAATTTCTACTCCTTGGAACCTTAATTTGGTTCTAAGAGCTGTAATGCAATTTGATGTTTACACACTGTCATCTACACAATTTCTGACTTTTTCTCTACTTCATATACTATATGTAGATATTTTCTATACAAATGTGTGTAAAATATCTACTAATGTAAATATGTGCAAACACATATAATATAAAGTGTCATGAGATGCAGGACACAGCATAGAAGGTACAACGCTATTTTATTGAATAGCATAGAAGTATACAGCTTGTACAACACATCTAATTTAGAAAGTGCGACACAGAGTATAACAGCTATAAGCCACGCCCCTCTCCGGTGACGTCACACTCCCCATTCTCATCACATCTTCCCCCCTTTTCAAAGGACAAAGCATGCATTTTTTTTTAGAGTACAACAAATAACAAGGTATACAAGAAGCATACAAAAATAGTTTTGTTTAGTGTACAACAAATAAGTTATAAGCGAATATATTTGAACAACAAGAAATACAATACTAACTTGGACATTCTTCTGGTCACTGCTCTAACTAGTGCTAATCCCGATAGCGGGCTGGAAGTTTTGTCACTTTTCCACTTGACGTCATTTTACATGAACTGTCCTCTGATACAGTAGAAGGTGATTGAGACTCATCTGGAAGCAAAGAAGTATCCCCATTGGGATCTTGCTAAGGGGAAGGCACCCCTCTTAAAACAGGGGATCCCACCGGCTGTGGCTTTAAGGCATCTAGTCCCAAACTCTCAGGTTCTGGCTGAAGATGTCTTCTATTGCGACTGTCCCTCTATCAGTAAGGACTACATAAGACCTTGGTTCTGGAGAGCGTCCAATTACCGTAGCAGGCGTCTTCCATTTCTTCTCACCATCCAGTTTAACTCTGACACTTTGGCCCACATTCAGCTCCTGCAAGGGCCTCACAGAGTGTTTTCTGTCATAGAAGAATCGGTAACCCCTTTTCGCCTCCTCATCCCTCCTAAGGACCTCGTCCCGAGAAACAGAGCTGGTTGACTGGAAGACACCCACAGAGGGTAATGTGGTGCGAATCTGATGTCCTAGCATCAGCTGTGCCGGGCTAAAACCCGTGGCTTGGTTGGGAGTCGCCCTATAGGCCATAAAAGCTAGGTACGGCTCAGACTGCTTCAAAATGAACTTTGTTGTTTGAACTGCCCTTTCAGACATTCCATTGGCCTGCGGGTAATGTGGACTTGACGTAGAATGGACAAAATCATTTTCACTGCAGAAAGAACTGAACTCCATGGAGGCATACTGCATTACATTATTGCTCACTTACTCCATTGGTATGCCTCACCGGGCAAACAAGCTCTTGAGACGAGTGATAACGGCTTGACTAGTGATCTCATTCAAGGGTGCAATCTCCAAATACCTGGAATAGTAGTTAATCATGACTAGGTACTTCTTCCCATGCAGTTCGCACAATTCTGCAGCTATTTTCTGCCATGGGCCTGCAGGCAGCGGGGTAGAAATCAAGGGCTCCCTTTTCTGAGTAGGCCGGCGTTCCCGGCAAAAGGCACATTTTGACACATGGCTTGCAATGTCGGAATTGATCCCAGGCCACCATACAGCCGTAGCTGCCCTTTCTCTGCACTTTATGCCCAAGTGGCCATCAGGAATCCTGCTTCACATCTCCTGCCGCATGCTAACAGGAATGACAATGCGGTCATGGAACAGCACTAAACCATCCAGCTCCGTGAGCTGTGACCTCTCTGACTAGTAAGAACTTAAAGACATCCAGGCCAACCCTTTTTTATGTACTTAATAACTTCTTGAAGGTCTGTATATAAGCGTGTCTCCTTTCTTATTTGCTCTAGCTTTCCTGACTAAATGGATTTGGATGCCAGAACTGAATCCACATACACTTTTACATCTGATTCCGGTGAAGATTTTTCGGCAGCAGCCAGCGGGAGCCTGGAAAGTGTATCTGCCACTACCAGTTGTTTCCCCGGCACATGCACTGCCTGAACGTTGAACCTGAGCAGCGTCATCAGAAGTCCCTGGCATCTTAGAGGTGTTTTGACAATATCATAGGAGTTGATTAAAGGGACTAGTGGTTTATGGTCAGTCTCCAGACTAAATTTCTCGAAACCCTCTAGGTAACGCTGGAAGCACTCACAGGCCCAAACTGCAGCCAGGCACTCTTTCTAAATGTGGGCATATTTCGATTCAGCAGCCTTCAGTTTACAGGAACAGTAGGCGATGGGCTGTAGTTTGTTCTCATTCAGCTTTAAGAGGGCGGCGCCTAGCCCATAACTGCTCACATCAGCACTAACCACAGTCTTTTAAGAAGGGTTGTAGAACCCCAACACTGGGGCAGACACCAGCAAAGACATGACCTGTACAAAAGCTTTTTCCTGTGGATGACCCCAGACCCAGGCAACATCTTTCTTCAACAACTCTGTAATAGGGTGTAGTACTGTGGATAAATCTGGAAGAATCCTGCCCACATAATTCACAAGGCCCAATATTTGTCTCAGCTTGTGTACATCAGAAGGAATTTTCACCTGTTCAATAGCAAGGATTTTATCAGTTTCCAGCTTGATACCATCTCCATTGATGGTATGCCCAAAGTAACATAACTCAGATTTTCTAAAATGGCATTTTTCTTTATTTAATTTCAGTCCGGACTCTCTAATGTTCTGCAGCACACAGCTCAATCGCTGATCATGTTCTTCCAATGTAGACCCATACACTAAAATGTCGTCCATGACAAATGCCATGCCCTTGTGGGTCCCTTAGAAGGGAACTTGGCTCTCTTCGAAAGATTTCCGAAGCAGAGGATATCCCGAAGGGGAGTCTGCAGAAGCAAAACCGAAGGTAGTCCGGTTCTGGCACTTTGGATCTAGAGGTATCTTCCAGAAGCCACTGGAAGCATCCAGTGTAGAGAAGAACTTCTCCCCAGCCAGTTTTGGAGCTACTGTATGTCTTCAAGCGTCGGTAGCACATGTCTCTCTCTTCACCGCCTCATTCAGCCTTTTCAAGTCTTCGCAAATGCGTACCTTCCCGTGTAATGGGGACACATCAGTCAGTTGCTTACACAACCTCTTCAATAACTAACATTCTTCATGCGCAGAAGTTTCTTCTCCACTTGAGGCATGAGCGGGAACGCAATGCTACGAGGAGTGGGAATGCTGTATGGGACTGCATCACTTTTAAGTGATATTCGGACTGGGTTGCAATTCAGTAGGCCCAATTCACCAAACGTGTCTTCCGATATCTCATTCACTCTGGCGACAATGCCCAAACCACAGGCTGCTTTCCTGCTCAATAGGTTGTTAACACACTGACCTCTAATTACATGTACCCACATGATGAATTTCCTCTGCTTGTACTCGCACAATCGATACGGCCACCAGGACTATGAACTTTCGTTGTAACTTCCGCCAGCTGAGGCTGTCGTGGCAGTTTTATGAATGCTGCAAGGGACATAACAGTGATGTCTGCTCCCCAGTCAATCTTGAAGGCAACCTTGGCTCCCTTTACAGTAATGGTAACCCGCCAATCTTCGTCTGAACCAGACTGTTCAACAACAGACCCTACAAAGGACACTTCTTGACTCTCCTTGTCACTATCCACCTGCATCTCCTTAACCCTTTGAGTGCTAAGCACTTTCCCACCTGGGTGCTAAGCTTTTTTTAAGTTTTTTTTTTTTTCTTCAGGTCCACAAGAAAAGTTAGGCGATTACCTTTCCAACGATGGGTCTTGGGGGTCTGTAGCTGCTTAGATGCCTGAGATACAGGCTTCTAAGCATCATGCCCCCTGCTCCTATACGTAACAATCAGCTAGATTACGAGTTTGGCGTTATGAGTGAAAAGCATCGTTATGCTTCATAATGCTGCTTTTCCCCAAAGCCGCTATTACAAGTCTTGTAGGTATAGGTGTACCGCACACCTTTTTGGCTGTTACACAATGTCAGTACCGCACTTAAAAAGTTATTTTTCAATGGAACTTCCATAGCGCTGGTATTAAGGCCAAAAAGTGAGCGGCACACCCTATAACCAACAAGATTTGTACCACAATCTAAAGTCAGTAGTTATGAGTTTTACGTTACAAAGCTGTAGCTTAAAACTCATAACTAAAGTGTTAAAAAGTACACTAACACCTATTAACCCCTAAACCTCCAACATCGTAAACACTATAATAAATTTATTAACCCCTAATCTGCCCCTCTGGACATCGCTCGCCACAAAAAAAAATTATGAACCCCTATTCAGCCGCTCCCCGACATCGTCACCACTATATTAAACTTATTAACCCCTAAACCGCCACCCTCCCGCATCGCAAACACTATTTAAAGATTATTAACCCCTAATCTGCCGTCCGCCCACACCGCCGATATAATAAACCTATTAACCACTAAACCGCAAGCCCCTCACAACAAAATATACTTAAATTATTAACCCCTAAACCTCTGACCTCCCACATCACTAACTCTACATAAATATATTAACCCCTAAACCTAACCCTAAGCCTAACACCCCCTAATTTAAATATAAATAAAATAAAGCTAAATAAACCTTACAATTATTACCTAAATAATACTTACCCGTAAAATAAAACCTAAGCTAGCTACAATATAACTAATAGTTATATTGTAGCTATCTTAAGTTTTATTTTTATTCAACAGGTAAATTGTATTTATTTTAACTAGGTAGACTAGTCAGTAAATAGTTATTAACTATTTACTAACTACCTAGCTAAAACAAATACAAAGTTACCTGTAAAATAAAACCTAACCTGCCTTACACTAAAAACTAACATTACAATAAAATAAATTAAATTATTAAAATACAAGTTTCTAAATTACAAAAAAACCCCACTAAATTACAAAAAATAAAACCACACATTATCAAAAATAAAAACAAATTACTCCTAATCTAATAGCCCTATCAAAATAAAAAAGCCCCCCCCCCCCAAAAAAAAAAAAAAAACCTAGCCTACACTAAACTAATGGCCCTTAAAAGGGCCTTTTGTGGGGCATTGCCCCAAATAAATCAGCTCTTTTACCTGTAAAAAAAGGTTTCCCCTACCTGAGTACAGGCGATCCAGTCACAATTGAACAGCCCAATAATTTAAGTAATTACAATCAGTCCAATTACAAATTGATTATAATCTGTCCAAAATGTAATCTTTATCCAAAACAAAACACATAACAAAAATGGGATCAAAGAATCCATATCAAACCATTGCTTGTTTTCAAGTTTGCTGTAGCTGTGCCATTGATTTACATCAACTATTCATGGTAAACATCAGCCCTTTATTTTACAGTACTGCTATTTATCTCTGTATGGAGTCTTTCCGTTACTATTGGCAATCCCATTTTTTTGTATCATTACAGATATTGTAAAAGAACAATCTCTATAGGATGTTTTGTTTTGATAATCATATTTTCTATTGTATTTGTTTCCTATAATCATACACAATTCTGTAATAATTATTTGTGATTATGTAAGCTTTTTATATAACTACAAAATCTAATCAACAGTGGGCTTTGCATGTGTGTGTTCATGTGTGTATAACTTGTTTTTAATATATTTCACCTTGAAAGACTGAATGGGCAATGTGCACTGTGAAGAAGTAAGATATCACCAGCCGTGTCTTGTTCAAGAGCTGCACAGTTTGAAGCGGGAATTTACCTATGTGTTTTGGGGGTTAAACACATATTTAGCTAGGGTTGGTGATGCGAAAAAAATATATGCTGTAATTAATTAAATCACATAACTTTACCTTAGGGTGCAGTGCTGGTTCTATTGCAGAGTGCTATGCACCTCCAAATGCATGTGTTGCACCCCTGTTGACCTGTGAAGGGCTCCATATGTTTTATTCGCCACATTTGTTAGCCCCAAAGTATTACGTTCTAGAACCCCCACTATTCGAGTGACTCTTAAGTGCTCTTGCTTTTTAATTTTCAGTCTGTTAAGAGTTAAACTATTTTGTTGTAGGTGCATCAAAAGGGCTAAAATAAAAGTGGCACAATTTTGAGAATTTGACCATTAGTGGTAGAGGTTGTATGAATTTTGCTCAGGGAAGAGTACTTGCACAATCTGTTTTAGCAAGTTAGATGTACTATATGCAGGTATCACCCTTGTCTGCAAATTATTAGACATGCTGAACGTAGGACCTTAAAGCATGCTGTGTTTGCACTAGTGTAACCTTCTATTGGTTTAATACCCACAAATGGGTTAAACGCGTAGCTTATGTCTCACTTGATGAGTAGGAACATATTGCGGTTCCTGAGCAGGACACGGCAGGTGATTGCTGGCTACATGTGTATGCTACTCCTAATTGACTTAGCTGCTTTGTCCTGCTCAGTGTATTGTGCTTCCCAATAAGAGCTTACGCTATTTGGGTATATTCCAGTTGCAGTCAATAACTCTGCGCCTTCTTATATATCTGCCCTCTTTGCTCTACCCAAGACCTACTTTGCACCGCCTCACACTTCAGTCTTCAGGAATCTTCCAGATTGGTCCCATTGTTGTGAATCTTGCTTCAGGGCATTTGACCAGTGGGCTGTAGCTAGTTGCGGACTGGGGCCTGTGGCCTTAGCGCTGCCCAGTCCTCCAGCATTATTATTTGTGTCCTGTACTGTCCTGCTTCTTACTGTGTCTGTGAGCCAGGTCAGGGCCAGATTTGCTCTGCTCAAGTGCCTGTTGTTTTGAGTAAATGTGAGTACACAGGCTGATGAGCAATAAGTAGTTAGTTATTCTTTACTTAAAGGGACACTGGACACAAATTTTTTCTATCGTGATTCAGATAGAGCATGCAATTTTAAGCAACTTTCTAATTTACTCCTATTATCAATTTGTTTTCTTTCTCTTGGTGTCTTTATTTGAAATGCAAGAATGTAAGTTTAGATGCCGGCCCATTTTTAGTGAACACACTGTGTTGTTCTTGCTGATTGGTGGGTAAATTCACCTACCAATAAACAAGTGCTTTCCATGGTCTGAACCAAAACAATAGCTTAGATGCCTTCTTTTTCAAATAAAGAAAGCAAGAGAACGAAGAAAAATTGATAATAGGAGTAAATTAGAAAGTTGTTTAAAATTGCATGCTCTATCTGAATCACGAAAGAAAAAATTTGGGTTCAGTGTGCCTTTAAAGGGACACTCAGATTTTATTAAATTTTAATGATTCAGATACAGCATGTCATTTTAAACAACTTTCCAATTTACTTCAATTAAAAAAAAATGTGCACAGTCTTTTATATTTACACTTTTTTTGAGTCACCTGCTCCTACTGAGCATGTGCAAGAACTCAGACGATACGTATATGCATTTTTGATTGGCTGATTGCTATCACATGGTACAGGGGGAGTGGAAACATACATAACTTTGAAATGTGTTAGAAAAGAATGTACTACTCATTTGAAATTCAGAGTAAATGTTATTGTATTGTCTTGTTATCTTGCATTTGTTGATTATGCAAATCTGCTGTGTTTACTGGTCCTTTAATTGTGAACTTCAGTAACTTTTTTTGTTTTGTTGTTACATTATTTTTTTTACTATTTACCAACGACCAATTATAAAATACAATGACAGAAGGGTATTTAAAACTTTGAAGGGACAGTCTAGTCAAAAATAAACTTTCATGATTTAGATAGAGCATGCAAGTTTAAACAACTTACCATTTTGCTGTGTTCTATTGGTATTCTTAGTTGAAAGCTTTAAGGGGCAGTCTACACCAGAATTTTTATTGTTTTAAAAGATAGATAATCCCTTTATTACCCATTTCCCAGTTTTGCATAACCAACACAGTTATAATAATATACTTTTAACCTCTGTGATTATCTTGTATCTAAGCCTCTGCAAACTGCCCCTTTTTTCAGTTCTTTTGACAGACTTGCAGTCTAGCCAATCAGTGCCTGCTCACAGATCTCTTCTCGTGCACGAGCACAGTGTTATCTATATGAAATACGTGAACTAACACCCTCTAGTGGTGAAAAACTGTTAAAATGCAATCTGAAAGAGGTGGGCTTCAAGGTCTAAGAAATTAGCATATGAACCTCCTAGGTTAAGCTTTCAACTAAGAATACCAAGAGAACAAAGCAAAATTGGTGATAAAAGTAAATTGGAAAATTGTTTAAAATTACATGCTCTATCTGAATCATAAAAGTTTATTTTGGCCTAGACTGTCCCTTTAACCTAGACAAGCTTATTGGTTAAAATGCAAGTCTGTCAAAATAACTGAAATAAAGAGTCATTCTGCAGAGGCTTAGATACAAGGTAATTACAGAGGTACACATTGTATTATTATAACTGTGTTGGTTATGCCAAACTGGGGAATGGGAAATAAAGGGATTATCTATCTTTTTTTTTAATATTTATATTTTTATTGAGGTTATAAAATACACATCACACAGGCAGGATTATAATATAATCTTAAACATGAGCATGTGCCAGCATCTTTGCACAACTGTCAATAAATTCCATCTTGTATACAGAAGTTTTTATGTTCACATAGCTGAAAATTAAAAAAATGTCACCGTTTATATCATATATAGTATAATGAAAAAATAAGAGTAAGCTCTCTTGTACATAAGAACATCTATTTGTAAATGGTTAACATAACTTGAATATCAAACCTCTTTTTTTATTTTTTTATATTTAAATCTGTTTCCCCTAAAATACAGCTGCCACTCTTGGGCCATGGTCGTTAAGAATATACGCAAGTGGGGTTAGTAATGTCACTTTTAACGGGATAGGGAATCAATTAAAAGAGACAGAAGCAGACTTTTAAGCAAATACTTAAAAACTGTTTCCTGGATGACTAAACCATTTATTAATCTATAGTTCGCTTACTAGTCAATTCTCAAATCGAGAAAGTATATATTACTAGTTCTACCACATAGAAACATAGATATTGACGGCAGATAAGAGCCATAGGCCCAGCAAGTCTGCCCAACCTTACCTAACAGTATAAACGTATCTAGTTCGAAGGCTATCCTACGAACTAGATAAGTTTATACTGTTAGGTAAGGTCGGGCAGACTTGCTGGGCCTATGGCTCTTATCTGCCGTCAATATCTATGTTTCTATGTGGTAGAACTAGTAATATATACTTTCTGGATTTGAGAATTGACTAGTAAGCGAACTATAGATTAATAAATGGTTTAGTCATCCAGGAAACAGTTTTTAGGTATTTGCTTCTGTGATAGAATATTCATTTATCATAGTAGTTTGGGAGAGTAAGTTGTGGGATGCATGCATTTTCCCTTGTTTACATAGTGAACCAAAGTGAGGGGGGACAGAATTGTAAAACTAAAAAAGAAATAGGATTCTTTGTAGGGCAAGGATACTGGGATGTATTAAGGTACTAAATAACTGGTACCGATCAACTAACTTATAAGTAATTTCTCACATATAGAGTACCATAACCATACCATTTCGCATATAAAGTTATATACTTAAAAAGCAGAACTTGTCAACCACAATCATCGTACATATATTTGCCTATGTAGATAAGTATATGAGTATACATGTTTATCACATTTGTAGAGGATATGTGCGATGAAGTATATCAAAATGGACTCAATGGTGTCAGGTTACTGGGAATATAAATTTATGCTTTGCCAATAGGGCAGAAGCTCAAATAATTTACCTGTATAGCTAGACCCTATGAGGCATAGGGCTAAAAAGTAGACACTACTTTTGGTCAGTTTAACCTGTTATCTGTAAACACTTGGGTGGCTTTTTTCCCAAAAACACAAAGATGTCAATATAGAACCTAATAGGGTCCTCATTAATAGTTTTCCAGCTTATACTGTAGTATATGGTAGGTCATGCTTTGTCTAATAATACCAGTTAAGTAATAGTTCTGGAGTTTAATAGTACAGAAGGGGTACTTAGGTGTATTAAATTGCTAGATAGCTGTTGTCTATCCACAAATAGACATGGGGCTGTCATTCTAAAGGGTAATAGAAGTTTCTCTATCAGTATTACAACTTAGACTGTGACATATATTGAATAAGAAAGCCAAATGAGGTCTACTTCACAAATAAATACTTCACAAACAAATCTGTGGATACACTTGGAATCCCATTTTGTGATAAGAGTTGGCAGTTATATTAAAACACACAGAAGTCAATAGGAGTATTACTCAACTCACAACAAAACAGCACTTATATAAATAAATAAAATAAAAAAAACTTGCTTATAAAATTGAACATGCAACTGAGTAGTATGAGAAAATTACATTTTACCACTAGATAGGGTCTAGTGTACTATCCCACACCAGCCCTAATCGCTTGTCCCAAATTGGTGACAAAGGGTGACATCCAGTCTTGTCTGTCAATGTTCTCGGCTGCCTGGGTACAGGATTCGAGAGATGAGGCTGCTGTATCGTATCTATCTGCTTCAAATAAACACTTAGCAGTCTCTTTCATGTCTGTCTGCCAAACTCACAGTGTTCCCAGTGCAGTCGGGTAATTAGCACTTTTTGCCTCTGGTTTCTCCAAGTTAGAAAGGTGTATTGGTTCACTTGGGCGTCGTGGAAGTATCTAATTACTCCTGAACTATAGCAGGTCTATCTATTAGTGTATGTCGATCATACCTCCATTATTAGGATCCAGCTCTGTGTGTGGGGTAATCTATAGGTTCACTAATATGCTGATGAGCCACCACGTGGATGGTAAGATGGCCACTCCCAGACTGTCTACATAGAAGTCATCGCAGAGAATATCTACTATCTCTTTCTCAGAGTATCCTTCCGGTGTCAAAATCCGTTAACGGTATTCTCAGGAGTTAGATATATCACTGATGGTGGTTTTGACCTGAGTCTGGTGGTCAATTAGTCAAATTTATACAAGATTTCAGCGGAGCTTAAAGGGACAGTATACACTCATTTTCATATAACTGCATGTAATAGACACTACTATAAAGAATAAGATGCACAGATACTGATATAAAAATCCAGTATAAAATCGTTTAAAAACTTACTTAGAAGCTGTCAGTTTGGCTCTGTTGAAAAGGTAGCTGGAAAGCCCACTGCAAGTGGCAAATAAGACACTCCCCCCTCCCCCTTCTTTTGCATATGAAAAGACCCTTTACACAAACAGGAGCAAGCTGGAGAAGGTAGCTGACAGTATTCACATAAAACTTTGGGGCTTGGTTAGGAGTCTGAAAATAAGAGCAATGTTATTTAAAAATAAGCAAAACTATACATTTATTTAAAAATAAAACTTTATGGGCTATATAAATAGATCATCTACAAAACATTTATGCAAAGAAAAAATGAGTGTATAATGTCCCTTTAAGTAATATGCGACCACTCGGCTTCTGAGCTCGGTCCCCCCGTGTAGACTGTCCCTTTAAATGTTTTTGTAAATATAATTAGTACATTATAATTTGTTAGGGTTAAATAATAATACTGGGGGGCACTGAGCTGCTGAGCCTTAAAATGCCTGGGCCTGTGTTTGGTCCCAGCCCAGCCCTTATGCATACAAAGTACACTAACCTTTTCTACCCCCAGATCCTCTCGTTTTGTCAAATCTCCTTGCAACCCCTTTCTTAGCATGTGCGCTCCCAAGCCCAGCTGCCCTGTAAATCACCTTAATGCAAGCTGATCTACAACAGATGGTAACTCAAGAGAAGAGCAGAGCCCTCTACCAAATCATCTAGTCTATTACTGCCACTTATAAATAATATCATTATATACTGCACCTAAGTGTATAGCGTTGCAGAATCTGTTGCCGCTTTTCAGATAAATTATAATAAATAATAATTGCATGAGTTCAACACACGTTAAGGAACTCTAGAGGCAACAATATCATTTTATTTGTGCATAGCAATATTGCTTTAACTCTGGGTTTTATGAAATAAAATGGTCACACTATCTAATTGGGAATTAGCATAACCCTTAGTTTTGTTGTGGCCAAGGGTGAAAGAAATTAAAGATTATTTATAGATCTGATTTAAAAACCCTAAGGTGTCTGAGTGATGTGAGCACTGTCTGTTTCCACTAATAAATCTCTTTGGAGCTGCATGGAAGACTAACAGATTGTACCTTATTGCCTTCAGGCCTTTAATATGCCTTATGTTTATTCATTTCTGACACGCTTTCACACAGCCGATTCCTGCTCTGTAGAGATTACAACTTAAAGCTAAATTCCGTTTATATATAAAACCTCTTATCTGTGCAGGGATTTTAAGTGTAGTTCCAAATCGTCATTTAGAATTTCTGCATTTGCTCGATAAACTGGAAAATGGTGTTGGAGTCCTGCTTGGTGACTACAAAGATGATGAGTTCTGAAGCGTTTCAGAGAGCCTAAATGGAGGATATATATATAGATTACCTTATCAGCAATGGTGACAGCTGCTATTATGTATGGGTACATTGAAAAGTGCATGGTGCATTGGGCAAGGGTTCATCCGAAAGTGAGATGCGCTAACTGTATTATTATAGATGACCAATAGTGCAGGCATAGTTTAAAGAGACAGTAAAGTCAAGATTTGTATCTTCATAAAATGATTAAAGGGACCCAGTACTCATTTGTTGTGCATGCAAAAGAGATTTTACATAAAAAAGGTTTGTTTTGCCTGAATTGTTTTTAAAGTAATGACTGCAGCATTGTTTTTGTACTTCCTACTAACCCTTACTAACTGTAAAGAACAACTGCCTCTGCGTTACTGGTCTAAAAGGACACTCCTCTGTCACAAATGCACTGGTTTATTCTGGACAAGGATAGGAGTATTTTTGTAAATAAATTAAATTGAGATACATTTTGAAATTCTATATTTTTTATGAAATAAAAAAAAAAAAAGCTAACTACTATGTCCCCTTTAAAGGGACATAATACCCATATGCTAAATCAATTAAAAGTTATGCAGCATAACTGTCAAAAGCTGGAATGAAAATATCACCTGAACATTTCTATGTAAAAAAAGAAGATATTTTATCTTAAAAAAAAAAAATTCAGGTCACAATAGCACTGTGAATGATTATCCTTCAGCTACTCTCAGCTTCATGTTTAAGAAACAAAAAACAAACAACCAATCAGTTTCATCTGTGCTAATGTCACACCTTGCTTTACTGTGATCTCATGAGATTTCAGTGAACTATCGTGAAATTTCATAGTAACCTTCCTTACACTGAGGAGGGAAATACCATGACTATGCCCGCACATGCAAAACGCATGCTCCCTTGTAAGTCCCAGATAGTGATGGGCGAATGCTTCTAAAAATTAAAAATTTTAAACGAATTTTGATACGTTCATTTGAATCAAATATCGAATGTTTATATAACATTCTAACATTCTATTTTCGAATTTTCTTTTTTTTTTTAAATAACATTCGAAAATATTTGTTTGAATAATAAAATGTTTAGCTATGTATTTTATATCACATTCAATTTCGAAATGTAATATTCGAATGTGACATTCAAATGTAACATTCGAATTCGAATGTAACATTCAAAATAGTATTTCTAGTCTACAACTTTGTTTTATAAATGTAATATTCGAATTTGAATGCTACATTCAAATTCGATTCAAAATAGTATTTCTAGTCTAATACTGTGATTTATAAATGTAATATTTTAATTTAAATGTCACATTCAAACTCAAAATAGTATTTCTAGTCTACAACTGTTGTATAAATGTAATATAAACACATTCGCCCATCCCTAGTCCCAGGACTAGCATCCTGATTGGCTGCTTAAAGGGACATTATACCCTCATTTTTTCTTTGCATAAATGTTTTGTAGATGATCTATATATATATATATATATATATATATATATATATATATATATATATATATATATATATATATATATATAGCCCATTAAGTTTTTTTTTGTTTTTTTTTTAATGTAGTTTTTCTTATTTTTTAATAACATTGCTCTGATTTTCAGTCTCCTATCCAAGCCCCAAAGTTTTAGAAGAATACTGATGTATACCTACTCCAGCATGCTCCTGTTTGTGTAAAGGGTCTTTTCATATGCAAAAGAAGGGGGAGGGGGGGTGTCTTATTTCCCACTTGCAGTGGGCTTTCCAGCTGCCTTTTCAACAGAGCTAAACTGAGAGCTTCTAAGTAAGTTTTTAAACCATTTTATACTGGATTTTTATATCAGTATCTGTGCATCTTATTCTTTATAGTAGTGTCTATTACATGCAGTTATATGAAAATTGGTGTATACTGTCCCTTTAAAGTCCTTAAATTCTTCATTTTTTTACATAGAGATGTTTGTTATATTTTCTAGTCAGCTTTTTACAGACATGCTGCATCACTTTCAAGCGCTTCAACGTTTAGGTATCGAGTCCCTTTAAGGAAAAGCTGCAACAACAATGCATTATTTATTTTGTGTGCTTTTGCCCTAAAAACTGTACATGTTCCACTCCCCCTTGAGAGGTGGAAGAGCATACTATGTACTTAGGTATGCTGCTGGTATAGATATACGCTCTACGGGACACAAGCTTGTTTAGCTCTGGTGGTAAAAGGTCCTAATTAAAGGAGTTAGGAAAAACCTTCTCCATATGTGTATTTACTGAACTGCTTTTGATTTGCAAAACCCTTCACATTATGAGATAGATTTTTAAATGCTATTAAAGGGACACTGAACCCATTTTTTTTCATGATTCAGATAGAGCATGACATTTTAATCAACTTTCTAATTTACTCCTATTATCAATTTTTCTTTGTTCTCTTGCTATCTTTATTTTAAAAGCAGGAATGTAAATGTTAGCAGCCAGCCCATTTTAGGTACAGCACTATGGATAGTGCTTGCTTATTGGAGGCTTACATTTACCCACCAATAAGCAAGCATAACCCAGGTTCTCAACCAAAAATGGTCCGACTCCTATGCATCACGTCCCTGCTTTTTAAATAAAGATATCAAGAGAACGAAGAAAAAATGATAAGAGTAAATTAGAAAGTTGCTTAAAATCGCATGCTCTATCTGAATCATGAAAATTTTAGGTTTAGTGTATCTTTAAACCTTCTATTTTGCAATCTAGTGCTTAATTGCTGGTAAATTATTTCCAAAAATAAAGTTGGTCAGCATTATCAGAATACACTATATCCTTACAATGCTTTTTACTTTTGGTATGTAATACAAACTTTATTTCAGCAGTTTATAGCCATGCAACTTACCTCAGAAAATGTTGTGTTGTGTGTGTGTGGGGGGGATTACCACTTCCACATAGACTGAACGCATTCTGTAGTATTTAAATAAGGCTTATTACTTGTTCTGTACAGGATCTCATTTATATTGACCAAAGCATAGGATATTAGATCAACATAGTCAAGAAACATTTCAAGTGGTATGTCCCTGGCCTGCAAAACTGCAAATATTCCGAAAAATTTACAGTGGTAAATGTTTTTACCATGTATTTTGTTTGCAAAACATTTGAATTGTAGTACTTAACTGGTGATGTATACTATCTATCTATATATCTATATATATATCTATATATATATATATATATATATACAGGGAGTGCAGAATTATTAGGCAAATGAGTATTTTGACCACATCATCCTCTTTATGCATGTTTTCTTACTCCAAGCTGTATAGGCTCGAAAGCCTACTACCAATTAAGCATATTAGGTGATGTGCATCTCTGTAATGAGAAGGGGTGTGGTCTAATGACATCAACACCCTATATCAGGTGTGCATAATTATTAGGCAACTTCCTTTCCTTTGGCAAAATGGGTCAAAAGAAGGACTTGACAGGCTCAGAAAAGTCAAAAATAGTGAGATATCTTGCAGAGGGATGCAGTACTCTTAAAATTGCAAAGCTTCTGAAGCGTGATCATCGAACAATCAAGCGTTTCATTCAAAATAGTCAACAGGGTCGCAAGAAGCATGTGTAAAAACCAAGACGCAAAATAACTGCCCATGAACTGAGAAAAGTCAAGCGTGCAGCTGCCAAGATGCCACTTGCCACCAGTTTGGCCATATTTCAGAGCTGCAACATCACTGGAGTGCCCAAAAGCACAAGGTGTGCAATACTCAGAGACATGGCCAAGGTAAGAAAGGCTAAAAGACGACCACCACTGAACAAGACACACAAGCTGAAACGTCAAGACTGGGCCAAGAAATATCTCAAGACTGATTTTTCTAAGGTTTTATGGACTGATGAAATGAGAGTGAGTCTTGATGGGCCAGATGGATTGGCCCGTGGCTGGATTGGTAAAGGGCAGAGAGCTCCAGTCCGACTCAGACGCCAGCAAGGTGGAGGTGGAGTACTGGTTTGGGCTGGTATCATCAAAGATGAGCTTGTGGGGCCTTTTCGGGTTGAGGATGGAGTCAAGCTCAACTCCCAGTCCTACTGCCAGTTTCTGGAAGACACCTTCTTCAAGCAGTGGTACAGGAAGAAGTCTGCATCCTTCAAGAAAAACATGATTTTCATGCAGGACAATGCTCCATCACACGCGTCCAAGTACTCCACAGCGTGGCTGGCAAGAAAGGGTATAAAAGAAGAAAATCTAATGACATGGCCTCCTTGTTCACCTGATCTGAACCCCATTGAGAACCTGTGGTCCATCATCAAATGTGAGATTTACAAGGAGGGAAAACAGTACACCTCTCTGAGCAGTGTCTGGGAGGCTGTGGTTGCTGCTGCACGCAATGTTGATGGTGAACAGATCAAAAC
Source organism: Bombina bombina (assembly GCF_027579735.1). Classification (NCBI taxonomy): domain Eukaryota; kingdom Metazoa; phylum Chordata; class Amphibia; order Anura; family Bombinatoridae; genus Bombina; species Bombina bombina. The sequence goes on along the minus strand of NC_069503.1, from coordinate 505,502,006 downwards.
ACTGACAGAATCCATGGATGGCAGGCTTTTGAGTGTCCTTGCAAAGAAAGGTGGCTATATTGGTCACTGATTTGTTTTTGTTTTGTTTTTGAATGTCAGCAATGTATATTAGTGAATGTTGAGATGTTATATTGGTTTCACTGGTAAAAATAAATAATTGAAATGGGTATATATTTGTTTTTTATTAAGTTGCCTAATAATTATGCACAGTAATAGTCACCTGCACACACACAGATATCCCCCTAAAATAGCTATAACTAAAAACAAACTAAAAACTACTTCCAAAGCTATTCAGCTTTGATATTAATGAGTTTTTTGGGTTCATTGAGAACATGGTTGTTGTTCAATAATAAAATTAATCCTCAAAAATACAACTTGCCTAATAATTCTGCACTCCCTGTATATATATATAGGATAATACACTATAGAAATATTTTCTCCCGTCACATCCTTCACTTTGCCTTTTTTTTTTTTTTTTAGTTGCTTCAGTGACCTCTGTCTAACATATTGCAGTTTAATCTGTTTTTAGAACATCAATTTCTGCTTAACCATCAGTTCTATTGGGCTACGGTGATCATAATCTGGCATCATAATCTAAGAATTGCAGTTATTTTTAAGTACATTACACCAAAGCATTGTTTTTTTCTTAAATTGTATTTGACAACTATATTAAGCTATTTTTATCTGATTGATTTTATTTTGTTTCTTGTTTTAGCCAGTGAAACCTGTAACGATTTTCACCCAATGTTTTTCACGCATGATCGATCCTTTGAGGAGTTCTTCTGCATCTGCATCCAGCTACTAAACAAGACTTGGAAAGAGATGAGAGCAACATCTGAAGATTTCAATAAGGTAAAAAAAAAATATCTGTTGTAAATAAAGTAACAAAACATTGATAAAATATTTCCTAGTACAAATTAAAGGGATTGAAAAGCAAATTAAAACCCATCATGCATAAAAGGGATCTGCGTTAGTTTAATGTGAACAAACTTTAAGATAAAGCTGTTTACTCATTTTTTCTTATTTTTTGCAATTGTGTGCTTTGCAGAACGTATACTGCAGTATTAATGTTTACTGGCTTACGGAGCAGCTATTTGTGGAAGAAAATAAGCTGTTAAATGCAAATGAAAGGTCTTAAAGGAACATGAAACCCCAAATTTTTCTTTTGTGATTCACATAAAGAATACAATTTTAAACAACATTCTAATTTACTTCTATTATCGAATTTCTTTAGGTATCCATTTTTGAAGAAATAACAATGCAGATGAATGAGCCAATCACATGAGGCATCTGTTCAGCCACCAATCAGCAGCTACTGAACCTATCTAGATATGCTTTTCAACAAAGGATATCAAGAGAATTGAGCAAATTAGTTAAAAGAAGTAAATTGGAAAGTTGTTTCAAATTGCATGCTCTTTCTAAATCATGAAACAAAAAAATTGTGTTTCATGTCCATTTAAATTAAGTGATATATTAAAAATATCCTTTGTAGTTGATATTTATTGTATCAGTTGATAGTTATTATGTATTGTTAGTTTATGGTTGTTAACCCCTTAGTGACCAGACCATTTTTCAACTACCATTAAGGACCAGGGCTGTTTTTACTTTTTTGCGGTGTTTGTGTTTAGCTGTAATTTTCCTCTTACTCATTTACTGTACCCACACATATTATATACTGTTTTTCTCGCCATTAAATGGACTTTCTAAAGATACTATAATATGATGAAAAATTGAAAGAAACACACTTTTTCTAACTTTAACCCCTAAAATATGTTACACATCTACAACCAACAAAAAACACCCATGCAAAATAGTTTCAAAATTTTGTCCTGAGTTTAGAAATACCCAATGTTTACATGTTCTTTGCTTTTTTTGCAAGTTATAGGGCATTAAGTACAAGTAGCACATTGCTATTTCCAAACCATTTTTCTTTTTTCAAAATTAGCGATAGTTACATTGTAACACTGATATCTGTTAGGAATCCCTGAATAACCCTTCACATGTACATATTTTTTTTTAGTAGACAACCCAAAGTATTGATCATGTCCCATTTTGGTATATTCCATGCCACCATTTCACCGCCCAATGTGATCAAATAAAACAAAATCGTTAACTTTTTCACAAACTTTAGGATCTCACTGAAAATATTTACAAACAGCTTGTGCAATTATGGCACAAATGGTTGTAAATGCTTCTCTGGGATCCCCGTTGTTCAGAAATAGCAGACATATATGACTTTGGCATTGGTTTTAATACACTCGTATTATGTCGTATACACTCGTATTATGTCCAGCAGTGAAGGGGTTAATTAGGCAGCTTGTATGGTTAATTTTAGCTTTAGTGTAGAGCTCAGCCTCCCACCTGACACATCCCACCCCCTGATCCCTCCCTGACCCCTCTCAAACAGCTCTCTTCCCTCCCCCACCCCACAATTGTCACCCCCATCTAAAGTTTATATAAATATATATATATATAGTCTGCAGTGTAGGATCCCCCCTTACCCCCTAACCACGCTGATCCTGCCCCCAAACAGCTCTCTAACCCTCCCCCCTCTACCTATTCACCACAGTCTACCAAGTTTGCTAAATTTTAGGCTTTTTTTTTCATAAAAATAAAATACAAATCACAATTTTTTCTGTAGTGTAGCTACCCCCTCTCAATACTGTACCCCCTCCCATATCCCTTTCCCAACACTTATCCCCCCCCCCCCTCCTTCCATTTCACTAAAAATGTTTCATTGTGTAGCGGTCCCACCCGCTCCTGCCCCCTCGCGCGCGCTCCCGGATCTCTCTTCCCTGCTCACCGAAAATCATCCAGCGATGGGCCGCCACCCTGCTATCCCTCCCACACCACCAACGATCGGCACCATCGCTGGCCGATGCAGAGAGGGCCAAAGAGGGGCCCTCTCTGAATCGGTTGCTTAAAAAAGGGTATTGCAGGATGCCTCAATATCGAGGCATCACTGCAATACCCTGAAAGCGGCTGAAAGCGATCACAATCGCTTCCAGCACTTGAAACCCCTGAGGACATGCCAGGCACATCTTTGGTCCTTAACAACCGTTTTTTGTAGGACGTGCCTGGCACGTCCTTGGTCATTAAGTGGTTGATTAGCTATAAAGTTAGATACAACCAAAATGTATATCACAGTCTACATTTTTTTTGCATTATAGTTACTAGTATTTCTGGGCAATGAAAAAAAAAAACAAACAGCATATTATTGTAATGTGCTTTTTACACACCATCATGTGATTATCTCTGGCATAATTAACTAATTTGTGAATTTGCTTTCACACAGTCAAATACTCATTGCATGTTTTGGTCAACTTCCTATCTAGGCTTCAAGAACCACAACATGCAAATGTGCAAGTTTACAAGGTTAAATAAGCACACAGGTTATATTGCCAAGTATGGTGCAATTCTATATTTTAGCTGCCAACCCCCAACATACAATTAGTTTTATGTCCCTTTAATTGCTTAGTGATAAAAAAAATAGATGAGAAGGTTGATTTGGTTTCCCCAATATCCTCAGTAGGTACAAATAGTATGATTGCAATTGTTAACATGGCTTAGAACCAAAACACATACTTTCTCCCATTTAAACTGTTCCCAATTATCCTTTTTACCTTCTGGGGTGTATTAAATTGTTTACAAGTAGCTCCTTTACCACTATTTTGGCCTTTGAAATAGCTAATTTAGCTTGTGGTATTCCAACCTATACTGAACGTTTTGATACTGGAGTCTCAGCTATTGAATAGCCTAAGTAAACACAGTCAGCAGAAGAAATTACACTCACAGTGGGGTGCAGGATAGTTAAGTACTAAAATTATAATTTTCTATTGTTCTCTTTATGTTTTGAGCTTTAGTTTTCCAGACAAATATAAGATAAGAAAGAATGTCTGTGTACACAAAGTGATAACATAATGAGATTGGATATTACCTGAAGCTCAACCGATTGTAATATGCTGTGGTTTAAATGCACAAAACTAGCTATTTCATATACACAAATAAACCTGAAATGCAATTGCTCATACATTTTATACTCTGCACCTGAAAATACATTAATATACAGGGAGTGCAGAATTATTAGGCAAATTAGTATTTTGACCACATCATCCTCTTTATGCATGTTGTCTTACTCCAAGCTGTATAGGCTCGAAAGCCTACTACCAATTAAGCATATTAGGTGATGTGCATCTCTGTAATGAGAAGGGGTGTGGTCTAATGACATCAACACCCTATATCAGGTGTGCATAATTATTAGGCAACTTCCTTTCCTTTGGCAAAATGGGTCAAAAGAAGGACTTGACAGGCTCAGAAAAGTCAAAAATAGTGAGATATCTTGCAGAGGGATGCAGCACTCTTAAAATTGCAAAGCTTCTGAAGCGTGATCATCGAACAATCAAGCGTTTCATTCAAAATAGTCAACAGGGTCGCAAGAAGCGTGTGGAAAAACCAAGGCGCAAAATAACTGCCCATGAACTGAGAAAAGTCAAGCGTGCAGCTGCCAAGATGCCACTTGCCACCAGTTTGGCTATATTTCAGAGCTGCAACATCACTGGAGTGCCCAAAAGCACAAGGTGTGCAATACTCAGAGACATGGCCAAGGTAAGAAAGGCTGAAAGACGACCACCACTGAACAAGACACACAAGCTGAAACGTCAAGACTGGGCCAAGAAATATCTCAAGACTGATTTTTCTAAGGTTTTATGGACTGATGAAATGAGAGTGAGTCTTGATGGGCCAGATGGATGGGCCCGTGGCTGGATTGGTAAAGGGCAGAGAGCTCCAGTCCGACTCAGACGCCAGCAAGGTGGAGGTGGAGTACTGGTTTGGGCTGGTATCATCAAAGATGAGCTTGTGGGGCCTTTTCGGGTTGAGGATGGAGTCAAGCTCAACTCCCAGTCCTACTGCCAGTTTCTGGAAGACACCTTCTTCAAGCAGTGGTACAGGAAGAAGTCTGCATCCTTCAAGAAAAACATGATTTTCATGCAGGACAATGCTCCATCACACGCGTCCAAGTACTCCACAGCGTGGCTGGCAAGAAAGGGTATAAAAGAAGAAAATCTAATGACATGGCCTCCTTGTTCACCTGATCTGAACCCCATTGAGAACCTGTGGTCCATCATCAAATGTGAGATTTACAAGGAGGGAAAACAGTACACCTCTCTGAACAGTGTCTGGGAGGCTGTGGTTGCTGCTGCACGCAATGTTGATGGTGAACAGATCAAAACACTGACAGAATCCATGGATGGCAGGCTTTTGAGTGTCCTTGCAAAGAAAGGTGGCTATATTGGTCACTGATTTGTTTTTGTTTTGTTTTTGAATGTCAGAAATGTATATTTGTGAATGTTGAGATGTTATATTGGTTTCACTGGTAAAAATAAATAATTGAAATGGGTATATATTTGTTTTTTGTTAAGTTACCTAATAATTATGCACAGTAATAGTCACCTGCACACACAGATATCCCCCTAAAATAGCTAAAACTAAAAACAAACTAAAAACTACTTCCAAAAATATTCAGCTTTGATATTAATGAGTTTTTTGGGTTCATTGAGAACATGGTTGTTGTTCAATAATAAAATTAATCCTCAAAAATACAACTTGCCTAATAATTCTGCACTCCCTGTAAAAACAATTTTATAGTGTACTGTCCCTTTAAGTAACTTTTCCCTTTAAAGTGAGGGTCCATTTTGATTAATTATTGCCCGGTTTTTAATAAACCTATTAAAAACAAGGGCACTTTAATTCATCAAAATTGACATTTCACTGTTTTCTTCAAAAACGTACCTTTTAATCCTGAATGCTGCTCCTGTGATTCCCCCAGCCGTCAGAAGCCTCTGCAGACGTCAGAAATGACAAATCAGGCTTTCTCCAATCATAGCTTTCCCCCCCTGGGGGAATCTTGGCCTGATGCAATGCTGTGATTGGAGGAAGCAGGATTCGTCATTTTTGACCCGCGAAGACGGCTTGCGACGGGCAGAGGAAGTGCTGGAGCGGCTGCCAGGATTAAAAGGTAAGTTTTTGAAGAAAACAGTGAAATGTCAATTTTGATGAATTAAAGTGCCCTTGTTTTTAATAGGTTTATTAAAAAACGGGCACTAATTCATCAAAATGGACCTTCACTTTAATGACATGCAATCAGGCAGCATTATCAGTAAAACATCTTCTTTATTACAACAAATTTAAACTTTTATCAAGGGCATGATAGACAGTGGCTCCAATTTGTACACTACTGACTCATTTCACATTTGTATTTTTAATTTATTATTATTAAGAAAATGAAATATTTATGTTGCATTTATTGTCTTGTGCTTTTCAGAGGGAAAAATATGATTTCATATTACAGCAAAAAAAAATGTACATGTGTTTCATATAAGTAGATTAAAGGGATATGAAACTCAGAATTTTCTATCATGATTCAGATACAGCTTGCGATTTTCAATAACGTCCTAATTTACTTCAGTTATGAAGTTTTCTTCTTTCTCTTGGTATCTTTTGTTGAAAATCAGAGACGCTTAGGAGCCGGCCCATTTCTAGAGCACTATATGGCAGCAGTTTTGCAAGAATGTTATCCATTTGCAAGAGCACTATATGGCAGCCCTATTTTCTGCAATACAGTGCTCCAGACAGCTACCTAGGTATCTCTTCAGCCCAAAATATCATGGGAATGAAGCAAATTTGATGATAGAAGTAAAGTGGAAGCTTAATGGTATGCTCTGTCTGAATCACAAAAGAACATTTTTAGCTTTTCTATTCCTTTAATTATCAATTTACTCAATTAAAAACAGTTGTTTTGCATCAGCATTTCTTTTTTTTTTATTACAAGATATTTCAGTATTCTGGTTCCTTAAAGGATTACTTTCTGTTATAATTTGTAAGCTAAACAACTAACATATTAAAGTTAATAAACATTAATTAAAACCTACTGACCTATATTTTCTCCAAAACGAAGTTTCATAACGTTCTAAAAGTTATATCTTTTATTCGCCAATGATGTCACGTTATCCTGCCCACTATTTTCAGCACTGTGTGTTCAAAATACTTAAACCAATAACTTTGTGTTTAAAGCGCCATTTTGAAACCTAGGTATTGTAAACGGATTGGTACAGAGCAAAGGATACCCACGGAGTGGGTTTGGAAAACAATTAAATTTGCAGACAAGATTTCTGATATACGGTAGAGATATGTTAATGAAATGCTATTGATAAAAAGCGTATTTGGGGTAGTTAGTTAGTAACAGGCATAGAAAATATTTACTTACAGTGGCCCTTTAATAGTACATGTACATAATAGCAATAAAGGTAACACAAATGTAGATCAAGAACAGTTAAAACAGGTGTGAAGATCATTACTTTGTGTTGAAGTTAAATGGAGCTGGCCTACTCATTTCAAAATACATGTGCATAAGATACAACAAACAGTACACACTTGATTTGGATCTGAAACATGCTTGCGAGGTTGCTATTTTATTGGTGTATTGTATTATGTTTACCCTGGGCATTATAGGTTGAATTTTTCAAGAAATGGAGCTCCAGATGCGGAGCTGCAAGAGGAAGTCTCATAGCATCTCTTCTGAATAATGAAAAAAGTATCTCTATAGGGTTACTGAGAACAGAGGTTCATTGTAATCATATAATCAGTAGAATGTTCCATTGTATTCAATATTTGATGCATTTCTTGAGAACCTCAAACTTTGTCAGATATATTGTTAAAGGGACAGTAAAGTAAAAAAAAAAATCTTTCATGATTTAAATATGGCATGTAATTTTAAACAACTTTCCAATTTACTTTTATTACCAATTTTGCTTTGTTCATTTGGTATTCTTAGTTGAAAGCTAAATCTAGGAGGTTCGTGTGCTAATTTGAAAGCATTTTGACAGTTTTTCACTGTGTTTCATATAGATAACATTGAGTTCAGGCACGTGGAGCTCCTAGGAGTCAGCACTGATTGGCTAAAAATGCAAATCTTTCAAAAGAACAGAAATAAGGGGGCAGTCTGCAGAGGCATAGCTGTGTTGGTTATGCAAAATTGGGGAATGGGTAATAAAGGGATTATCTACCTTTTCAAACAACAACACCTTGTTTACTGTCCCTTTAAAGAGATATCAGTCTTTTTTTTGCGTCTACATAGTACTGTATATATTAGCAACATTAAAAATCATATGCTAAAATAATTTCACCTGCCACTATATTAATCATTTGCAAAACTACTTTAAAATTGAGTATCTCTTTTAATTGTGGCCAATTACCATATCTCCCAAGCATCCTGTTTACTGTGGGATTGTCACAGGTTGCAAGGTGTGACCTACTTCCTGCCCACAGCCCCTCTGTGTCCCAGTTTAAAGGGACTGACCCAGCCCCAGTTACTCACCTCACCCAGAGCCTATCCCTGACATGCCCGCCCCCAAAATCCCTTACCCTCTGTGTGAAACTCCGCCCCTCTCCTTTGCCCTGCCCAAAAAATGCTGTCAGGCCTCTGTCCACAAGCTTTTTAATTCCGACATCCCTTAAAGCATCCTGCAAATGTGGCGAGATATGGATTTACCGGAAGATGTAAATGAGTGTGTCCACTTCTCTAAGCAATCACTTAGGTGAACAAAAAAAGCATGAGTCCACAACATAGAAACATATATTTTTATGGTAGATAAAAACCAAAAAGGCCCATCAAGTCTAACCATATTGCATGTTTACTTGTTTCTTAGGATAGCCTTATGCATGTCCCAGGCATTTTTTAATTCCTTTACAGTCTTTGTGTTTACCACCTCAAATGGAAGTTCATTCCATGAATCCACCACCCTTTCTGTAAAAAAAAATGCATCCTCACAGTTCTTCTAAATCTACTACCCTCTAACTTTAGATTGTGACCCCTTGTTTTGGCATTTGTTTTTTTGTGGAAAATGCTTTCAGCTTCTACTTTTATTAATTTCCTTCATATATTTGAAGGTTTCTATCATGTCACCTCTTTCCCTTCTCTCCTCTAAACTATATATATTTAGGTCATGGAATCTTTCTTTGTACGTTTTTTTATTTTGGACTGTGTACCATTTTAGTAACCCTCCTTTGGACAGCTTCTAGTTTATTTATATCTTTCTGAAGATATGGTCTCCAGAACTGTGACTAATGATCTGTAACGTTGCATAAGAACCTTGCTATTTCTGCTACCAATACCTCTCCCAATGCAAGTATTCAACTGGCCTTACTAGCTGCACTGCTGCATTGTGTACCAAATTTTAAATCGCCTGAAATAATAATTCCCAACTCCCTATAAGTCATAAAGGTAAGTAAAGCACTACTTAATAATCCAGCCCTCTCTCAGTTCTGTCCTGGCGATGTCGAGAGTTGCTGTTTCTACTGCTGTCGCCCCCATCCGCTGTTAATCTTGTCTCTAATGCTGGGAAACTACCTCCATGCCGACTCCGGAGACCAGTGTAGAATCTCGGTGTAAACCGCTAGCCTCAACCACACACACTACCAGGTAATCTACAGAGCTTCTTGGTGTGCTTGAATACCCTCAGCCAGGTCAACTGTTGCGCCACGGACAACCAAGGGGAGGGTCTTCACTTGATAATGGGGCAAACACGTGCAAAGCACCAGTAATGGATCAAGCCTCCGGTAGGGTCCCGGGAAGCAGGAGAGTTAGCTAGGAAGCTTCCTGTGTAATAAAGCATTCCTTCCTATCCTTGAATAATAAAAAAACATAATAATAAAAAACAAGAATAATAAAAACAAAGCAGAGTGGAATTTTTCTAAAAAAATACAAACTTTGTGTGCACACAAAAATAAAAAAATCACAGGCTAAAATAGCAGGCTGGTATAAGGACGTTCTTACGCGTTTCAGCAATGTGCCGTACTCATAGATCATCATAGATCTTTCTTACACACGCCTGCTATTTTATCCTGTGATTTTTTTATTTACCATGTGCATACAATAAAGTTTGTATTTTTTTTAGGAATTTTCCTCTCTGCTTTGTTTTTCAATCACTTAGGTGTTCCAGGCATTTTGTATAATTTTGAAGAAAAGGTAGGTAACATAATTTGTTGTTTTTCTTTACATCTTCAGGGAGTGTAGACAAGCACAAATTTTGCACAAAATCAAGAGGTATTTAAAGGGTCTTGGAACCCAAAATGTTTGTTTAATCACTCAGAAGACGCATACAATAAAGATCATAAACTAAATTGGTTTCATAGCCCTTCTCTTTGATATAAAGATGTTCTCTAATGATATCTTTCAGATTTCTTAACACACTGCCCTTGTACTTGCCATAAAAAGTGACTTGTAATAAAGTCTACTTCAATTTTTTAACTGCAGTCTGAAGTCCCAGTGCTTGCCAACTTTAAATGGAAAAATACATAGCTATGAGGCATTAACCTACATCTATATGAAGTCAGAGTCCCCATATGTATAATTTATGAGTTGCAAATATTCAAGGGCCTTGCAAAGATGTAATAAGCTCAATATGAGTTGTATTTTAATAGATAAGGCATTCGATTAGTGAAAAGTCTTTTAAATAAGTGTAATAAAGCTCAAGATGAGGTTTCATTAACATAACAAATGCATGTGCATTAGGTTACTGATGTCACTGGGGTTGGGTCAAGTTCATACCGCTTAGTCTAAAGCATTACTACTTTGCATTTATGGCTATGCCTTGGGTGGCATAGTCTGTAATTACCAGCACTAGTTAACAATGGATATAAAGTTCACATAGCATGTATATTAGAGAAACACATTCTTTTGCCAGTTTGCTTGTATTAAATAAATTGTGTTTATTATTTGTATACAGTCTCTAATTAAAAGCATGTGTTGTGTAGAGCTTAATATATAGATAGATAGATAGATAGATAGATAGATAAATGTAAATTGTACTTAAATTGTATTTGGTTTATGTAAAAAAATACATATATATATATATATATATATATATATATATATATTTTTTTTTTTGGTGTCACCCCCCGCACCCCCCTAGTGACGCCACTGCTTATATGCATTATTACTACAAACTAATCTCTGATACAGAGCAGATCTTAGATAAAGGAAAAAAGTGATAAAGAGGGTAGTAAGGAAAAAGGATGAAGAAAGAAAGAAAAAATGGTCATGTGGGAGAATTAACAAGATTATATATATATATAGATGCAGAATAGCACACTCTCACTCGCCAAAAGTCTCAAGACCAGGGTGCATAAAACTCCAAATAGAATACTTAACATATGCACTCACTGGATTTAAACCACAACACACTTTATTATGTAGTGACGTTTCAGGCATTCACCCCTTCCTCAGACAATTCAAAAGTGATACAAACAGAGTTTAAATAAATAACAAGCCCCTCCTCCCACAGGAGCTAGAAATATAGCAAAACAATACATGTGTGTATATTCATGTTAATCATATAACAAACAGTGACAAATAGACCACAGTCTAATGTTTTAGAACACATCTAATCAAAAGATTGTGAATATACTTAAGATGTATATACAGAAATAAATGAATATACAATATAAATAGTGGTGATTGGTGACATTCAAAGTGTACAACGAAAATATGTATCATATACAGCAACTACTAACACTATATATGAATGGAATCAAACATATAACCACCATCCTTATATCACTGACTGCATATTCTCTGAAGCTAAGTATGTTCATAATACAAAAGTGTGTCAGGCAATGATATCGCCAATATATAGAACCATCAATTTGAACAGAGCACAGAAGCATAAAAACTTACGTCCGCCATTAGCATGCAAACAAACCGAAGATGGCTTGAGATTAGGGGCGTGGCTAGAACGTCATTTACTCCACAGTCCACACAACCAATCACAGACTGTATCACAGGTTGTTATGGCAACTAGGTATTAACGCCACTGATCATATGTTATGGCGATCACCCATCCTATGACTGACTTATGTTTATTGGTAGTGTATATTGTAAATACAGCGATCCGTTATTGTAAAGTTAAATAGTCATTAGGGGTTATTTACTGGATCATGAGACAGAGCAGAAAATCATAACCCTGTTGCATTATGTTAAATACTAATGTGTAATAAAGACTACAATGACCACATACGGATCCAACTATATTTACTATACATGCTTACTGATAACCACCCATACTAATATGCTTCAATATAAATGGAAATATACTAAATCTAGGTAAGTGCCAGCCCACCGTCAGACTCATACCAATACATGAGTGGACTCTCATTAAATTATCTTATATGAACTCTCATTAAATTATGTCATATATTATAGCAAAGAAAATAACATAAAAATGCTAAGCTAACAAAAATAAAACTATATAAATCATCTACTATGTGTCTCATAAAGTATGGTAGGAAACTAGAGCATGATCTAGTATTTTGTTATGTAGTGGTAAAAAAATATTACATAATCACCAAGCTCAACTATCAAAATAAATAAACAACTAGATAAATCATCTTCTTACGTGTCTCATGAAATTTGGTAGGAAACTTGAACATGATCTGGTTCAGTTTATAGGAAGCAATGCCAATCCATGTTGGTATTGAGACCACCTGGATGTAATGTCCCCAATCTATGTATCCACTTAGTCTCAACTTGGAGAAGTTTTTTCTTTCTGTCACCTCCCCTTCTCAGAGGGGGTACGTGATCAATCAGAAGGAAACAGAGATCTTTCACTGTATGTTGCATCTTCAAGAAGTGACGTGCCACAGGTTGGTCCGATTTGCCCTCTTTCAATGCTGTTCTTATGGCGCTTCGGTGGTTCGCCATTTGTTTTCTAATGTCATCATCCGTTTTACCTACGTAATAAATCCCACATATACAATTCAAAAGATACACCACAAATTTGGTGGAACAGGTCAAGTGGAATTGTATCCTGAATCTCTGATTATTATGAGGATGATGAAAGGTTGTACTCTGTATCATTGAATTGAATGTTGTACAACCCAAACATTTATAACAACCCAATTTCTTAGACTGTAGCCATGTGTCTTTCATATATATATTTTGGGATCTGTATTCATAAGCAAATCCTGCTGATTGCGTCCCCTCCTGTATCCTAATCTAGGTGCAGGGATATCGCCAAATGGTAAAGCAGGGTCTGATGTTAGAAGATTCCAATGCTCCTTAACAGATTTTGCAAGTATGTCTGCGGCTGGTGTGTAGGTAGTAACGAATGTCATACACTGCTCCGATGTATTCTTCTTCTGGCTCTTCAATAAGTTGATTCTATCGGTATCCTTAGCTGTTGTATATGCTCTCTGGATAGACTTGTATGTGTATCCTCTCTGTAGAAATTTATTGGACATTTCTCTCAATTGTGTTTCTGTAATTTCCTTTGTAGTGTTTCTTACCAATCTGTACATTTGTGCCAATTATATAGCCCTAATGAGAGGGTGAGGATGGCTACTACTAGCCAAAAGTAGAGAATTTCTATCTGTGTGTTTATGATACATAGTTGTCTCCAAGTGGCTCTCACCCTTGAAGACCCTTAAATCCAGAAAGTCAATGGAATCTCTGTTGTATACCATCTTGAATTTAACCGGATGTGGTAGATCATTCACGTTTTGTACCAATCGAATCAGATCTTCGGTCCCCCTCCAAACTAACAGTACATCATCAATATATCTTATGATGTGATGGTGTTTGAATACCTTCATTGTGTATGTTTCATATCTATCCATATACAGGTTAGCTTATGAGGGGGCCATATTTGACCCCATAGCTGTTCCCGTTGTTTGTTGAAAGTATTTTGATTCAAACTTGAAGTAATTAAGGGTCAGCCATAGCTGTAAAATTTTTATGATGTACCCACTCTCAGGTAAGCTAGTTATATTGTAGCTAGCTTAGGTTTTATTTTTATTTTACAGGCAAGTTTGTATTTATTTTAACTAGGTAGAATAATTACTAAATAGTTATTAACTATTTAATAACTACCTAGCTAAAATAAATACAAATTGACCTGTAAAATAAAACCTAACCTGTCTTATACTAACACCTAACCTAACCCTACAATTAAATAAATTCCCTAATTTAAATACAATTAACTAAATTCAATACAATTAGCTAAATTACAAAAAAAACACTAAATTACAGAAAATAAAAAACAAAGTACAAGATCTTTAAACTAATTACACTTAATCTAATAGCCCTATCAAAATAAAAAAGCCCACCCAAAATAAAAAAAACAAGCCTAAACTAAATTACCAATAACCCTTAAAAGGGCCTTTTGCGGGGCATTGCCCCAAAGAAATCAGCTCTTTTACCTGTCACAAAAAATGCAAACAACAACCCCAACATTAAAACCCACCACCCACACAACCAACCCCCCAAATAAAAGTCTAACTAAAAAACCTAAGCTCCCCATTGCCCTGAAAAGGGCATTTTAATAGGCATTACCCTTAAAATGGCATTTAGCTCTATTGCAGCCCAAGCCCCTAATCTAAAAATAAAACCCACTCAGTACACCCTTAAAAAATCCTAACACTATCCCCAGAAGATCCACTTACAGTTTTGAAGAGCCGACGTCCATCCTCAATGAAGCCGGGAAAAGTCTTTATCCAAGCCGGCAGAAGTCCTCAATGAAGCCGATAGAAGTCTTCATCCAAGCCGGCAGAAGTGGTCCTCCAGACGGGCAGAAGTCTTCACCCAGACCGCATCTTCTATCTTCATCCTTCTGACGCGGAGCGGCTCCATCTTCAAGACATTCTGCGCAGAGCATCCTCTTCAATCGACGGCTTCTTCTATAATGAATTCTATCAGACAATCGGAATTAAGGTTGAAAAAATCCTATTGGCTGATGCAATCCAGACAATAAACATTTGTGTCTTTGTTACAATATAGAACAATACACTTGATAAACTGAATAAGCATAGTACATGTACATATATATATATATATATATATATATATATATATATATATATATATATATATATATATATATATATATAAATCGTATAGCTTAACTATACCCTATAATATTACTGCATAAGGTATTAAATTAAGTGTTTTTTTACAAAAAGGTGCCAGCATAAGTTATAATCAAGATTAGGATGTTAATTTACAGGGTTTAACCTTATCAGAATATACAATTCATAATACTTAGGATTACTAATGATTAGTGGGGGTCTTGTGTAGCCTCATATCAACTTTGGCCATATATGTAAGTAAAATGGGAATAGAAGCAAGATATTTTTAGAATTCATGTATAAGTGTTGTACTGCTTTTTGAGTGAAATGTAACTTCACAAATGTATTGAAACATATTCTACTGTAGTGTACATATTTGTAACACTTGATCAATTAAAGATCTCACAGGGGTGATGATTTAGAAGCCTATTCCTGGCTATTGTTTTTAGCCAATCATATTATGTATATGGGTTTAAAAGGGTAGCATTTACCTTAGCCTGCAGCTATGAATACAGCTTTGATAGCCGAAACGCGTCAGCAGCAGCTAGTTAAGGAGTAGGCTCCTCTGTCCATTTGCACAGTCGCTGTGTGGATCTGCTAACAATTTTGGATTTTAAATTTTTGCAATAAAGGCTATATTTTATACAATCATCCGTTGCTGTGAGTGTGCTCCTCCTGTTTGTTGAAATTTGGTATACGGTATCATATCATAATTGTGCCTAGATCCATATGTATAAATAGATTTCTAATATGCAGAATAATTTAATATTTATTATTTATATGACAATGTATAGATTAATGTAGAGTATCTTGTTAGGTCTAAACTTGATCTAGACTTAAAATTTAGGTTCCCTATAATATTAATAAGTGTCCAATTCAAGGGCACCAAATATATATCTAGGGTATTAGATTTGGGATTTGGAAGCTATGATATCATTAATATACTCATATGCAGTACGGCTGGGCCAAAAAATTATTATCGTTAAAGAAACCATGGATAGAATCTGGAAGATAAAGTACACAGTTAATAGGCAGGTTCTGACCAAACATATGAGATAAGGTATGATGAGTATGTTTGACATAGGGTAAAGACATCTTTCATTTCATATATATATATATATATATATATATATATATATATATATATATATATATATATATATATATATATATATATATATATATATATATATATATATATACGAAAAGTAATGTTTTTCTAATGGATGCAATATAGATATAAATGTAAACATTTTGAGAGTGGATTCTATTCCCAATAGTTTATGATGTCATACTCAGAATTAAACCCGTTGGGTATCTGTGTAGCTAATTTAAAGATCCAGAAGATCTCTTGTTTAGATAGAAGTCTTTCTCTGTTCCCTCCTCTACTGGGACTTTTTATGGTCTTTAATGCACGTCATCTAAATGTACTAGTATTTTGAAATTGGATATCCAAGAAATGTCTAGACAGGGCTGAACACCGCTTCTCATTGGTAATGTAGCCTAGATGTTCTTGAATACGTGTTCTTACATCCCTGCTCGTCCTTCCTACCTATTGAAGGTGATGTACTGTGCACTGTATCAAATAGATTACATAGGTTGTAGAATAAATAATACAGCCCTTTGTCTCAAGTGATTGACTTTTTACACATTAAAAAAAATCCTTGCCCACTGTCAGCTATTCACAGGACTTACATGGTCGATGGCCACTTCTGTATGTACCATTTACTTTTAACCATGAATTGTCTTGGTTATGAGTACTCAAATGACTTGGGGAAAGTATATTGCCTAGTGTAAGGTTTCTTGAAAATACACATCTACTGCCATTATCTACCACTTTCTTTAGTTTCTTGTCTCCATAGAGTAAAGGGAAATATTTTTGGACGATCATATTTCAAAATACTCTGATAAGTATTTGGTGATAAAGAGGGGCTGTTGTGTTTGTGATTTAGTTTGTCTAGAGTGAAAAGTATCTTCCCTACCAACTGTGTTTATCTCATTAGATATTTTGTTTACTAGGTTAGTGCAATAACCTCTATCCTTGAGGTGCATTTTTAGATCTTCACTCTGTTTATTAAAGTCAACTTCCTCAGAACATATTATTTTAAAAGAGCATTTCCTTAGATCTTTTTGCGGTATAGGCTTGTTTTAACCTGTCCTGAGTTAATAGCCCCATATATTTCAATATCCAGAAAGCAAATGCTGTTTTTATTCCAATCAAAATAAATGTTACCCCAGTATCTTGTTCATTGAGGATTTTTACAAATATTTCAGTCTGTTCTTTCCCTTAACTCCAAATGAACAGGAGATTATCAATAAAGTGTCTTTCATGGGATTAGTATCTGCATATACAAAGTTGCGTTCAAGCCAACCCATAAAAATGTTGGTATAAAAGGGAGCAAACTTGGCCACCACTAATTTTTGAAGGTCTAAAAAGCATTCAATGGCTAACAACCCTTTATCATTGGGTATACTTGAATACAGTGAGACAACATCAATTGTCAACCAACTGTATTCCTCTAATCATTAAATGTCTTGTAGCAAGGTTAAAAGGTGTGTAGTGTCCTTAATGTAACTGTGTAGTTTGAGTACTATTTTTTGTAGGATGGTATTGTATCTAACCACTCAGAGAGAGGACCAAATAATGATCCTATCCCCCTATTTATTCGAACTATCATGCAATGACTCCAGATGCAGGGAGTTCATATAAAAGGCTACTCCGTGCTTCACTCTGCACTGAGTTATTGCCTTGGAAGGTGCTTATCTGGTCCTGCTCCTCTGCTGAGACCAAATAACCCTGTTGTATGCTTCTACTACTGCTGAGACCAAAGACCTCTGCTGACATACTTGGGTATGCTTATACTACCGCTGAGACCAAAGACCCCTGTTGTATGCTTCTACTGCTGCTGAGACCAAAGACCTCAGCTGACATACTTGGCTATACTTATACTACCGCTGAGACCAAAGACCCCTGTTGTATGCTTCTACTACTGCTGAGACCAAAGACCTCTGCTGATATACTTGGGTATGCTTATACTACCGCTGAGACCAAAGACCCCTGTTGTGAATCTGGTGTATGTTTTTACTACTGCTGAGACCAAAGACCTCTGCTGACATACTTGGGTATGCTTATACTACCGCTGAGACCAAAGACTCCTATTGTATGCTTCTACTACTGCTGAGACCAAAAACCTCTGCTGACATTCTTGGGTATGCTTATACTGCCGCTGGGACCAAAGACCCCTGTTGTGATAGTGATGTATGTTTCTACTACTGCTGAGACCTAAGACCTCTGCTGACATTGAGAGACTTGTGTTTAAAATTGCATTTTAAGATTTGTTCTGGTTCAGTTCTATTCTATTTTTTTATTAATCTGTTTCTGCATATAATTTCCTCAGTAAAGGCTACTCTAGAAAGACATTCTTGTTTTTGGTTGTTATTCCTGCATACTGAGTCCCTGACACCTCCCCAAATACTTACACCCAGAGATGATGCGTCTACCCTTTACACATTCAAGGCTCTTGTGAACTTTGTGAACTTTGGGTAGATAATGGAATATGGGGGTCACTGGATTTTCTACCAGGATAAACTTGGCTGTGTCTCTATTATCCCTAACCATACTCCATCTTCAACAAGTGATTTAAGCTCCACCTGAAATTGTCTGACTGGGGTTTTAGTTAGAACCTTATTAGTGTTATTGTCTCTGGCGGTGGGCTTCATTTATATAGTCTTGGCGGTCCATAACTACTACACTTCCTCCTTTGTCTGACTGGCAAATCACTAGGGAGTTGTTACTTCTTAGAGATTTAACAGCCTCATTTTCTTTTCTGGTTAGATTACATTTGAAGGAGTTTATCTTTAGTGCAAAGCTGTTAAATCCTCCACTACTCTTCTGTGGTATAATTCTAATGCATCCAATCTGCTGTGTTTGAGATAAAAATCAGAATTTGACCTGAACTTAAGGTATGATTTGTTTGGTCCTATTACTATTGTGTCTAAAGATTCTCTTTATCTTGGTAATTGGATAAACCTAGATCTGTTCTCTAAAAGTATGTAGTGATGATAATGGTGATAGCCAGGTATAGGCAAGGTGTCCGTACACAGACACTGGTGTCCGTGACTGGCCCTTGCCAGTAGGACAGATGAATGCTGGTCCTCACTCCTCCTTGACCCAAGTAGTGCCAAGCTTAGTAGCGGGAAAGTGAGGGAAGAAGCAAGCTGCCTGCAGTCAACTAACCGTGAGTAGTGACCCGTCCTAATTGCTTGATCTGTGCGGCAGCGTGGTGCTGGTGTCTGTGTGTAGAAGACCGCTGCCTACTCTGACAAACCTTACGTAACCAAGTAAGTAACCAACTATTTTGATCATGCAATTAACATCAAGGTGGGTGGGTTTGGTCAGGAGTTGCAGACTCTCAATATAACCAAAAACAAATAAAAGGTAATACCACAAGCAGTCTTTATATAAATATTATTTTAAACTTGTTTGATTAGATGACTAATTTGTACTTGTGGAACTAGACCAGGGGCATCCAACGTGCAGCCTATTTGACAGCAAAGTGTCGCTCTCCTGACTTATAGAAACATAGAATATGTTGTCAGATAGGAACCATTCGGACTATCTATTCTGCCCAATTTTCTGAATACTTTCAGTAGTTCCTGGCCTTATCTTATATCTAGCATAACTTTATGCCTATCCCATGCATGTTTAAACTACACTGTCTCTACCACTTTTGCTGGATGGCTATTCCACCATGTATCCACTACTCTCTCTGTAAAGAGAGTGTTTTTTGATGTTTTTAATTTGAAATGTACCTTGGTGTCCTTCACTAACGTCTGTACTTTGGAAAATGTCCGCCACAGCCTTGGTCCGTGCTTATCTCTGGTGATAGCACTGAATTTGTATGTAATTAATTGAATGTCCAATAGCTGCATAGTTGTTGCTTTTTAAAGTGGGTTGACTTTTGATTTGTCAGGTCTATGATTACGGCTCTAAGCCGAAACACGTAAGACCAGTCTTCCTTTCTTTTGTATCCTGTTTTTAACCACTGTGGAATATAGTTTTGCTTTTAAAACATATTTTGGATGTGCTCCAGACTTTTTTTTTATTTTTAAGTTGTTTCTGAGACCCATGCCACTCAAAACACCACCAAACAAACCACACATAGTTTTCTAGTTGTGACTGCAACAAATACATTTAAAACAGAGGCATCAAGCTCATTGTATACGTAGGCCACTGGCCAAGTGTTCTTCTCCCATGGGGGCCACTTGAACAGAGTGAGTGCTCAGGAACTGGATATACTAGAAGCTGGAAGTGACATTTACACAAGTAGTAGTGTATGGTGTGAGCTGTAGCCCATAATAGACATATACAGTGTATATTTACCTTGTGAGTGCCAAGTGAAGTGATCATTCTCAAACTGAATAAAAAGTGACATTTATCCAAGCAGTGCACATTTGGAGTCTGCACTGGACAATGCATGTTTGTCTTTATATTTATCTTGGGAGTGCCTATATAGAACATCAACTTGTTACACCTCCTAGAAACCTAAAAAAATTGATTGGGTCAAATTAATAATTTACCTAATAAACAAGGGAGGGCCAGAATAAAATATCTTGAGGGCTACATATGGCCCCAGAGGCGGTACTGTGAGACCACTGATTTAAAGACGTGTATTCATTCTGAATTGGTTTTAATATGTTCTTACCTCCCAAAACTGCAGCAGAATAAACAGACACATTTTCCTTCTGTTCTAAGCACTAGCAAACACCAAGACTAAACTGTTTTACCCCTCTAATGCTTGATCTAAGCTCCATTTTACAATACTTTCTCTGCAACTATACAAAACACTTCTATAGCTAAACACTGCTGACGACTTGACAGAGAGAAGGGGGTTCAATTAGTAATTTAAGCAGCAGCACTTAAATAGAAAAGAGGACCCAACTTCATCACACAATGTTCTGCACCTGATCCCACTCTAGTATTCTTTACGCTACAGAATAAGGAATCCAGTATGGACTCTTCCACTGTGCTTGGGGGATGGGGGAAAGCAGTTCAAGGGAAGAGATGCACAGGGGGGCGCTGTAGAGGGAAATAACTTTTACATTGGAGTTGAACTGCAGAGGACAATAAGAAATAAATAAAAAAAAATCCTTCAAGCACCAACTATAATACCTAGTGTTCATGCTGCCTTGCTTTCTCCCCAAAAGTGACCTGCTTACAGTGTTCCTGTAATTTGATTTTTTTTATTTATTTTTTTTGACAAATATCACAAAAAAATAATAATCATACACATTTTCACCCAATGTGTGCCAATAAATAAATACATAAAAAAGAAATATTTATATATATATATATATATATATATATATATATATATATATATATATATATATATATATATGTGTGTGTGTGTATACACATACAATATCCAGGATGCATGTACACTCTCACTGATACCAGGGCGCAGTACACAATTCACAGGAAACAACTGCACTCACTGGGGCCCATTTATCAAGCTCCATACGGCTTGTGGGCCCGTGTTTCTGGCGAGTCTTCAGACTCGCCAGAAACACAAGTTATGAAGCAGCAGTTTTAAGACCGCTGCTCCATAACCCTGTCCGTCTGCTCTGAGCAGGCGGACAGGAATCTCCAGAAATCAACCCGATTGAGTACGATCCGGTTGATTGACAGCTCCCCGTTTGCGGCCCATTGGCCGCGAGTCAGCAGGGGGCGGCGTTGCACCAACAGCTCTTGTGAGCTGCTGGTGCAATGTTAAATGCGGAGAGCATATTGCTCTCCGCATTCAGCGAGGTCTTGCGGACCTGATCCGCACTGTCGGATCAGGTCCGCAAGACCTTTAATAAATAGGCCCCATTGTATTTACCACACTTCAAATTTTAAGTTCTTAAGCAACACTTAATAAAGCTTGCTGTGTGGTAAATCATGTGAGTGTGGTTGTTTCCTGTCGATAAATATATATTTTGTATATATATACTGTGTGTGTGTGTGTGTATATATATATATATATATATATATATATATATATATATATATATATATATATATATATATATATATATATATATATAATCAATCCAAGGGAACACACTCACTGGAAGCTTTCATAAAACATCATTTCTCTTGTTAAGTGTATCCATTCCACGGATCATCCATTACTTATGGGATATTCTCCTTCCCAACAGGAAGTTGCAAGAGGATCCCCCACAGCAGAGCTGCTATATAGCTCCTCCCCTAACTGTCATATCCAGTCATTCTCTTGCAAGCCTCAACCAAGATGGAGGTCGTAATAGGAGTGTGGTGTTTTATACTTAGTTTATTCTTCAATCAAAAGTTTGTTATTTTTAAATGGTGCCGGAGTGTACTGTTTATCTCAGGCAGTATTTAGAAGAAGAATCTGCCTGCGTTTTCTATGATCTTAGCAGAAGTAACTAAGATCCATGGCTGTTCTCACATATTCTGAGGAGTGAGGTAACTTCAGAGAGGGAATGGCGTGCAGGTTTTCCTGCAATAAGGTATGTGCAGTTAATATTTTTCTAGGGATGGAATTTGCTAGAAAATGCTGCTGATACCAAACTAATGTAAGTAAAGCCTTAAATGCAGTGACAGCGACTGGTATCAGGCTTATTAATAGAGATGCATACTCTTATAAAAATGTAATATAAAACGTTTGCTGGCATGTTTAAGCGTTTTTATATGTATTTGGTGATAAAACTTATTGGGGCCTAGTTTTTTCCACATGGCTGGCTTGAATTTGGCCTAGAAACAGTTTCCTTAGGCTTTCCACTGTTGTAATATGAGTGGGAGGGGCCTATTTTGCCGTTTTTTTGCACAGCAAAAATTACAGACAGCTTCTTCCTGCATGATCCAGGACATCTCTGGAGGGCTCAAAAGGCTTCAAAGTCGTTTTTGAGGGAGGTAAAAAGCCACAGTAGAGCTGTGGCAGTTGTTGTGACTGTTTGACAAAAAAACAAAACAAAAAAAAAAAACGTTTTTGTCTTTTATTATTTTTTGGGTATTAAGGGGTTAATCATCCATTTGCAAGTGGGTGCAATGCTCTGCTAACTTGTTACATACACTGTAAAAATTTTGTTAGTGTAACTGCCTTTTTTCATTGTTATTTCAAATTTTGACAAAATGTGTGTTTCTTAAAGGTGCAGTAACGTTTTTTATATTGCTTGTAAACTTGTTTAAAGTGTTTTCCAAGCTTGCTAGTCTCATTGCTAGTCTGTTTAAACATGTCTGACACAGAGGAGCCCCATAGGAGAATATGTACTAAATGTATTGATTTCACCTTAAACAGTAAAGATCAGTGTTTAACTATAAAAGAAATATGACCAGAAGATTCTGACGAGGGGGAAGTTATGCCGACTAACTCTCCCCACGTGTCAGACTCTTCGCCTCCCGCTCAGGGGATGCACGCTAATATGGCGCCAATTACATCAGGGACGCCCATAGCGATTACCTTGCAGGACATGGCTGCAATCATGAATAATACCCTGTCAGAGGTATTATCCAGGTTGCCTGAATTAAGAGGCAAGCGCAATTGCTCTGGGGTTAGGAGAAATACAGAGCGCGCAGATGCTGTAAGGGCCATGTCTGATACTGCGTCACAATATGCAGATCATGAGGACGGAGAGCTTCAGTCTGTGGGTGACATCTCTGATTTGGGGAATCCTGATTCAGAGATTTCTAATTTTAAATTTAAGCTTGAGAACCTCCGTGTGTTGCTTGGGGAGGTATTAGCTGCTCTGAATGACTGTAACACAGTTGCAGTACCAGAGAAATTGTGTAGGCTGGATAAATACTATGCGGTACCGGTGTGTACTGATGTTTTTCCTATACCTAAAAGGCTTACAGAAATTATTAGCAAGGAGTGGGATAGACCGGGTGTGCCTTTTTCCCCACCTCCTATATTTAGAAAAATGTTTCCAATATACGCCACTACATGGGACTTATGGCAGACGGTCCCTAAGGTGGAGGGAGCAGTTTCTACTTTAGCAAAGCGTACTACTATCCCGGTTGAGGACAGTTGTGCTTTTTCAGATCCAATGGATAAAAAATTGGAGGGTTACCTTAAGAAAATGTTTATTCAACAAGGTTTTATTTTACAGCCCCTTGCATGCATTGCGCCTGTCACGGCCGCGGCGGCATTCTGGTTTGAGGCCCTGGAAGAGGCCATCCATACAGCTCCATTGACTGAAATTATTGACAAGCTTAGAACACTTAAGCTAGCTAACTCATTTGTTTCTAATGCCATTGTTCATTTGACTAAACTAACGGCTAAGAATTCCGGATTCGCCATCCAAGCGCGTAGGGCGCTATGGCTTAAATCCTAGTCAGCTGACGTGACTTCTAAGTCTAAATTACTCAACATTCCTTTCAAGGGGCAGACCTTATTCGGGCCTGGTTTGAAGGAAATTATTGCTAACATTACTGGAGGTAAGGGTCACACTCTTCCTCAGGACAGGGCCAAAGCAAAGGCCAAACAGTCTAATTTTCGTGCCTTTCGAAATTTCAAGGCAGGTGCAGCATCAACTTCCTCTGCTTCAAAACAAGAGGGAACTTTTGCTCAATCTAAGCAGGCCTGGAAACCTAGCCAGTCCTGGAACAAAGGCAAGCAGGCCAGAAAGCCTGCTGCTGCCTCTAAGACAGCATGAAGGAACGGCCCCCTATCCGGCGACGGATCTAGTAGGGGGCAGACTTTCTCTCTTCGCCCAGACGTGGGCAAGAGATTTCAGGATCCCTGGGCGTTGGAGATCATATCTCAGGGATATCTTCTGGACTTCAAAGCTTCCCCTCCACAAGGGAGATTTCATCTTTCAAGGCTATCTGCAAATCAGATAAAGAAAGAGGCATTCCTACGCTGTGTGCAAGACCTCCTAGTTATGGGAGTGATCCATCCAGTTCCGCGGACGGAACAAGGACAGGGTTTTTATTCTAATCTGTTTGTGGTTCCCAAAAAAGAGGGAACTTTCAGACCAATTTTGGATCTAAAGATCTTAAACAAATTCCTCAGAGTTCCATCTTTCAAAATGGAAACTATTCGGACCATCCTACCCATGATCCAAGAAGGTCAGTACATGACCACAGTGGACTTAAAGGATGCCTACCTTCACATACCGATTCACAAAGATCATCATCGGTTTCTAAGGTTTGCCTTTCTAGACAGGTTTTACCAATTTGTAGCTCTTCCCTTCGGGTTGGCTACAGCCCCGAGAATCTTTACAAAGGTTCTGGGCTCACTTCTGGCGGTTCAAAGACCGCGAGGCATAGCGGTGGCTCCGTGTCTAGACGACATCCTGATACAGACGTCAAGCTTTCAAGTTGCCAAGTCTTATACAGATATAGTTCTGGCATTTCTGAGGTCGCACGGGTGGAAAGTGAACGAGGAAAAGAGTTCTCTATCTCCACTCACAAGAGTCTCCTTCTTAGGGACTCTTATAGATTCTGTAGAAATGAAAATTTACCTGACGGAGTCCAGGTTATCAAAACTTCTAAATGCTTGCCGTGTTCTTCACTCCATTCCGCGCCCTTCGGTAGCTCAGTGTATGGAGGTAATCGGCTTAATGGTAGCGGCAATGGACATAGTGCCATTTGCGCGCCTTCATCTCAGACCACTGCAATTATGCATGCTGAGTCAGTGGAATGGGGATTACACAGATTTGTCCCCTCTGCTAAATCTGGATCAAGAGACCAGAGATTCTCTTCTCTGGTGGTTGTCTCGGGTACACCTGTCCAAGGGTATTACCTTTCGCAGGCCAGATTGGACAATTGTAACAACAGATGCCAGCCTTCTAGGTTGGGGTGCAGTCTGGAATTCCCTGAAGGCACAGGGATCGTGGACTCAGGAGGAGAAACTCCTTCCAATAAATATTCTGGAGTTAAGAGCGATATTCAATGCTCTTCTGGCTTGGCCTCAGTTAGCAACACTGAGGTTCATCAGATTTCAGTCGGACAACATCACGACTGTGGCTTACATAAACCATCAAGGGGGAACCAGGAGTTCCCTAGCGATGTTAGAAGTCTCAAATCTAATTCGCTGGGCAGAGTACCACTCTTGCCACCTGTCAGCAATCCATATCCCAGGCGTGGAGAACTGGGAGGCGGATTTTCTAAGTCGTCAGACTTTCCATCCGGGGGAGTGGGAACTTCATCCGGAGCTGTTTGCTCAGTTGATTCATCGTTGGGGCAAACCAGAGTTGGATCTCATGACGTCTCGCCAGAACGCCAAGCTTCCTTGTTATGGATCCAGGTCCAGGGACCCAGAAGCGACGCTGATAGATGCTCTAGCAGCGCCTTGGTTCTTCAACCTGGCCTACGTGTTTACACCGTTTCCTCTGCTCCCTCGACTGATTGCCAAAATCAAACAGGAGAGAGCATCTGTGATTCTGATAGCACCTGCGTGGCCACGCAGGACTTGGTATGCAGACCTAGTGGACATGTCATCCTTTCCACCATGGACTCTGCCTCTAAGACAGGACCTTCTGATACAAGGTCCTTTCAATCATCCAAATCTAATTTCTCTGAGACTGACTGCATGGAGATTGAACGCTTGATTCTATCAAAGCGTGGCTTCTCCGAGTCAGTCATTGATACTTTAATACAGACACGAAAGCCTGTTACCAGGAAAATCTACCACAAGATATGGAGTAAATATCTTTATTGGTGTGAATCCAAGAATTACTCATGGAGTAAGGTTAGGATTCCTAGAATATTGTCTTTTCTCCAAGAAGGCTTGGACAAAGGATTATCAGCTAGTTCCTTAAAGGGACAGATTTCTGCTCTGTCTATTCTTTTGCACAAGCGTCTAGCAGAGGTTCCAGACGTCCATGCATTTTGCCAGGCTTTGGTTAAAATTAAGCCTGTGTTTAAACCTGTTGCTCCCCCGTGGAGCTTAAACTTGGTTCTTAAAGTTCTTCAAGGAGTTCCGTTGGAACCCCTTCATTCCATTGATATTAAACTTTTATCTTGGAAAGTTCTGTTTTTGATGGCTATTTCCTCTGCTCGGAGAGTCTCTGAGCTATCTGCCTTACAATGTGATTCTCCTTATATGATTTTTCATGCAGATAAGGTAGTCCTGCGTACCAAACCTGGGTTTTTACCTAAGGTGGTTTCTAACAAGAATATCAATCAAGAGATTTTTGTTCCATCATTGTGTCCTAATCCTTCTTCAAAGAAGGAACGTCTTTTACATAATCTGGACGTAGTCCATGCCTTGAAGTTTTAC
>NC_069503.1:505407360-505469860 GCF_027579735.1 Bombina bombina | reverse complement strand
TACAGTATATCACAGCCATGTCAAGTACAATATACATAAGTTTGCCATACACACTCCTTTATGAGAAGAGTGAACAAAGCACACATCATCTATCCATCTTCCTATCTTTGGTATAATAGTCCTGAAAGTCTGTCCCATGTTGTACAATACTGCCATGAGCTGTGGGCTTGGCATATATTTATTTTTGCATATTGTCATTAGAATAGCAGAATACTAGCATCATTTATCTAATATGTTAAATTGGCATGTCCCCTGCAGTTTATTGATTAGACTGAGTAATACAATAATTAAAGGGATATAAAACCAGTTCTCCCCTGTACTTTTCACCATCAGACTGATCTTCTCCTATTTACGACACCCTAGTCTTTCTCTTTCTAATATCATATTATACCAACTCTTGTCTCCATAGAGGAAACTCTCGAAAGCTTGTCTTTTACTATATAATGTTAGTGTAATAAAAAAGGTATTGCTGAAATACTCTTGTTATTTTGATATATTTACCTATGGAAAGCTTTTAGGGGGGAAAATCAACCAAAAGGTTTGTCGTCAAATGTCTTTGAAATATATTTACCCTTCTGGTTCTGCTCCCCACTCAAGCATTACAGCCAATCTGAAACAGTAAAGTTAGATTCTTTTGAGTGATAAGTCACACGCTCACCATGACTTCTGACAAGACTCATCACTTAAGCAGAGGGGAGAGAGGGCAGCATGAGCGCATGCATCTTTGCTCTCTATATAAGCTAGTATTACAGCTTCGGATTGGCATTATCGCTATAACACAAATGACAGTGCTGGACAAGTGGCAAGGAGAACCACAAGGGCAAATAAGTTTTTAAGGATATTTGAACATGTAAACTTTTTTATTGGCCTTTTTTCCTCCTTTACAGCTTTTCATTGATCAGTAAAGAAAAAAAGGGAGTCTATGTTACATTTTATGAGACTGGTTTTGTTTCCCATAAATATTATTTTGCATATTGTGTGCAATTTTCATTTGGGTGATATGGAGTGGTAATGGTCATTTGGGAAAGTAACATGTAACCTGGTTATTTGGTTGCTCTGCCACACTTTTGTTTTTTCTCAAATGTTGGCAGCTATGGATAAAGCACAGTTTTTAGAGGCAAATTACATGAAAGGCAGGCAAAATAAATAAAGTCTATTACTATTTTTTTGTTGTTGTTGTTGCTAATATTAATTAAATATGTTTATGGGTTATTTATTTTTTAGTTTAATTTCATTTTGTATTATGTCAAAAATGTAGTCATATGTTTACATTTTTTATGACCTAGATGCACTGCAAAGGATTACTTACAGGGCAGGAGTCCGTAGTTCTGAACATCTCTGTAGTTACCCATGGGTATTAATGCTGCTTAAAATATCCATTTGGGTTTCAGTTTAAATTTCTTTTAATAACACAACAGGAAAATTGGAACAATGCTCAACTTGTAGTCAGTCAGATTTATCAAGCCTTAGGTGATATGTAATATGCAACTATAAAACAAATTATTGCCTCAAAAATGTAATACAATATAAACACAGCTATTAGGTGAAAATTTACCACATAAAATGTACTTATTCCACACTGAATCACATATCTGGATGATTCTAATATATTTATCAAAGCTAAAAACCAAGGATTTTTTCTTGAAAGGCGATTCCGTTGCATTTGAGAAATTTTTGTCTATAAAAATACTTTCACTATTGTACAAATCACTACGCCCATGTTTTGATCTCTTTAAAATGTCTCATCCTGTGAACCTTTAGCATTTCGTCTAAAAGGAGTGTTACCCAAGTATTTAATTAAAGGGACATTAAAAGTGGCTTCTTTGTTGCATATAAAACAAAAGTGCATTTATTAGTTGCATTTTTTTTTAATAAAGAATGTTTCTGTGCTGAAAAATGATCAATTACTAGAAATTGACTTTAAATAAATACATCCATATTGTGTATATACATCAGCCATATTGGCTTTATTCTATATCACATTTGAAATTGCTATCTGATGACCTGACCTGAAATAAAAAAAAATGTTGATATACCTTAAAATAGTAATGTAAACAGCGGTACTGTTGTATTAAGGTATCACAATGTCTGAGAAGGAAACTGCCAGTGTTTTTTTTTTATTTTGAGAGCACAGTTTTCTGATATATTACAACTACAAACTGTTTGACTAGGTGAGATAAATAAAGTAAGAAAATAATAATAAAAATAACGGCTATACATGTTTTTGAATAACAATCCCACATGCAAATGCTACTTACATGCAAGACTCTTAAAAGGATAGAAAAGTCAAAATTTAATTTTTAAATGTGTTTCAATCTCTTGTTATCCCTTGTTGAAAAAAGAATATGCATGTATCCTACACTATGGGGAGCTAGATGCTGATTGGTGCCTGCACACATTTGTCTCTTGTGATTGGCTTACTAGATGTGTTCAGCCATCTGCCAATGTTCCTTCAGCAAAAGAGAACAAGAGAATTATGAAAATTTAATAATAGAAGTAAATTGGAACGTTGAGTAAAATTGTGTGTTCTATCCAAATCATGAAAGAACATTTTGGGGTTTCCTGTCCCTTTAACTGATTGCTCTATATGATAAAAACATTTGAATCTATTAGCAGATTTAATAATGTTCCAGAGGTTTATTTATTTATTTTTTGGAAAATGGTAAAGAAAATGGAGACTTAATTTAAAGTTGGAGGATGATGGGTACCGAAGTAATTGTTGAAATCCTTTTATTTTTGCAGAGGATTGTTACTACATGACCTAGCTTTCCAGATGATGTTGTGGGGACACTTACAGTAAAAGTCATGACTTTCTGGGATATGGGAATTACTAAATCCTACTCTTCAGGTGGAAATATGGGCAGACCAGATGGGTCTTCTGTAGGATAGATAGGTTCAAACTGTCTGATAAACAGAAATTTCATAACCCAGTTGATTGACAGTGACTCGCCCCTCATGCACATAAACTGTTAAAAAAAACAAAACAAAAAACATTTTAGATGCAACAAAGAAAAAAGATCACCTTAATGTACCTCAAACTTCTATTAGCTCAAAGGAAATTCAACCCCATCAAGAGTAACAGAATATGATCTCTTCCTCCTTGGATAAGGATTAATGAGGAGTCTCCCCACTGTCTCTCACTATAAGCCCTATAGTTATGTGGGGAGGCTTGATCACTTTATGGTGAATCTTGACCACACCTCAGATAACTGTATTTCTTGAGTTACAAGTCAAAGGCTATTTTGCTTGATGTCAACCAGGCTGCATACGGGATCTCTCCTCTCTAGGAGTAATTGTCCAGGTAACAACAACAGAAGGAGGTTTGGGGTTTTATTCAAACCTTTTCATGGTTCCAAAAAAGGAGGGAACTTTTCATCACATTCTGGATTTAAAGTGCCTAAATAAATTTCTAAGTGTTCTCTCTTTCAAGATGGAGACAATACGGTCAATCCTTCTGTTTCAGGAAGGACAGTTTATGACCACCATAGACTTGAAGGATACCTTCACGTTCCGATACACAGGGAACATTTTCAGTTCCTGAGGTTTGCCTTTCTGGACCAGCACTTCCAGTTCATAGCTCTTCTGTTTGGCCTAGCTACTGCTCCAAGGATATTTTCTAAGGTTCTGCGGGCTCTTCTAGCCATTGCCAGAACACAAGGTATTGCAGTAGCACCTTACCTGGACGATATCTTGGTACAGGCATCCTCTTTTCATCTAGCGGAAGAACATTCAGACTCCCTTCTCAATCTTCTTCGATCACATGGATGGAAGATAAACTTAAAAAAGAGTTCTCTTACTCCAAGGGGGAATTTCCTGGGGACGATAATAGACTCCATATACATGAGACTATTTCTCACAGATCATAGATGTTGCAAGCTAACTACTGCTCATCTTGCCCTCCAGGCCTCCTCGAGACCCTCAGTGGCCCAGTGTATGGAGGTGATCGGACTCATAGTGTCCTGTATGGACATCATTACCTTTGCCAGATTCCATCTCAGACCCTTACAACTATGCATGCTGAGACAATGGAACGGCGACCATTCAGATCTGTCTCAACAAATTGTGCTGGACAATCTGTCGAGAGACTCGTTCTCTTGGTGGCTCCGTCCAGATCATCTATCCCAAGACACGTGCTTCTTCAGAGCTTCTGGGAGATTCTAACTACGGACGCAAGCCTTTCTGGTTAAGGAGCCTTTTGGGGTGCCAAGAAGGCACAAGGGCTGTGGACTCAGGAGGAGTCCTCCCTTCCGATCAATATATTGGAACTCCGGGAAATCTTCAATTCCTTGAAGGCTTGGCCTCATCTGGGTTTGTTTCAGTTTATCAGATTTCAATCAGACAATATAACCTTGATTGCCTACATCAGCCATCAGGGTGGAACGAGAAGTCCCTTAGTGATGAGAGAAGTATCTTTGATACTAGAGTTGAAGGAGACTCACAGATGTACGCTGTCGGCGATCCACATTCCAGTTGTGGACAACTGGGAAGCGGACTTCCTCAGCAGGCACTCCTTTCACCCAGGGGGATGATCTCTTCACCCTGAGGTGTTTGCAGAGATATGCAGCGAGTGGGGGACATGGGATATAGATCTCATGGCATCCCGCCTCAATACCAAGCTACCCAGATACGGGTCAAGGTCGAGGGATCTTCAGGAGGAGCTGATAGATGCCCTATCAGTACCATAGAGGTTCAGACTCGTATATCTTTTTCCTCCATTATCACTTTTCCCTCGTGTGGTGGCTCGCATCAAGCAGGAACGAGCATCAGTGATTCTGATTGCTCCATCGTGGCCGTGAAGGACGTGGTTTGCGGATCTAGTGGGGATGTCCTGATCTCCTCAGTGGAGGTTACCTTGTCGCAGAGAACTGCTGATATAGGGTCGCCTCGTTAATCAAAATCTAGATTATTTGAGGCTGACTGCATGGAGATTGAATGCTTAGTCTTAGCCAAGAGAGGGTTTTTGAGAGTGTTATCGACACACTAGTTCAAGCTCGTAAGCCAGTTACTCGTCGTATCTACCATAAAGTGTGGAGGACTTACTTGTACTGGTGTGAAGAGCGTGTTTTTTCCTGACATAAGTTTAAGGTTGCCAGAATTTTATCTCTTCTCCAGGCTACTGCACAAGAGATTGGCTGAGCTTCCGGATGTGCAGTCCTTTGTTAAGGCTCTGACTAGGATCAGACCTCTATTTAGATCTGGGGCTCCGCCTTGGAGCCTCAATCTTGTTCTTAGTGTTTTGCAGCAGGCTCCGTTTGAGCCTATGCATACTGTTGATATTAAATTGTTATCTTGGAAGGTTCTTTTTTTTATTAGCTATTGCCTCTGCGCGCAGAGTTTCTGAGATTTCTGCTTTGCAATGTGACCTCCCTTATCTTGTTTTCCATGCTGTTAAGGCGGTTTTACATACTAAATTAGGGTTCCTCCCTAAGGTGGTGTCGGATCGTAACATTAATCAAGATATTCTTGTTCCTTCTTTGTGTCCTAATTCTTCTTTAGCGAAGGAACGCTTGCTTCACAATCTAGATGTGGTTCGTGCCTTGATGTTCTATCTTCAGGCTACTAAGGAATTCAGACAATCTTCCTCTTTGTTTGTCATCTGACAATCTTCATCTTTGTTTGTCATCTATACAGGGAAGTGAAAGGGGCAGAAGGCTACTACGACTTCCCTATGTTTCTGGTTAAGGAGTGCTTAGCTTATGAGACAGTGGGACGACGGCTTCCTGAGAGGATAATGGCTCATTCCACTAGAGCAGTGGCTTCCTCTTGGGCTTTTAAGAACAAAGCCTCTATGGATCAGATTTGTAAGGCGGCTACCTGGTCCTCCTTACACACTTTTTCTAAATTTTACAAGTTGTTTGTGTGTTTGCTTTGGCTGAAGCAGCTTTCGGGAGAAAAGTTTTGCAGTCTGTGGTGCCCTCAGAATAGGATCCACCTCTGTTTTGTTCCCTCCCATTATTCCTTCAGTGTCCTCTGGAGCTTGGGTATAGTTTTGCCAACCATAAGGAAGGAAGTTGTGGACTCTCCCTGCCTTATGGAAGGAAAACATAATTTATGCTTACCATTTATATTCCTTTCCTTCCTGGCAGGGAGAGTCTACAACCCCGCCAGTAGTTTATTTTTGTTGGGCGGTTCCTTTTTTATATTATTTCTTCTGGCTCCTTTATACCCTGATGTTTTTCCTACTTTTCCTTGTTCCCTCAGCAGAATGACTGGGGGATAGGGGAAGTGGGAGAGATATTTAAGCCTTTAGCTGGGGTGTCTTTGCCTCCTCCTGGTGGCCAGGTGTTGTATTTCCCAACAGAAAAGAATGAAGTCTTAGACTCTCCCTGTGAGGAAGGAAAGGAATTTATCTGGTAAGCATAAATTATGTTTTTAGGTTATTGACTATTTTACAAATCTCACTGTAACCTTTTTTTTTTTTATTGAAGATTAATGTGTCTTTACATGCGCATCTATTGGTTGCAGTTGATCAAAACAGAAAGCTGATAAGTTTTCTTGCTTGTTCATTGATTTCCTCACTAGATAATGAAGCATTTAAAAAAATACCAGAGAATTGATGGAGCTAGTGGGGAGCATCATTGCTTGAAGATGTATTTTGAAACTTCATGCTGCTCAGATTATTGGATTCAGGGAGTCTGGTGTAGTACGTACCATAAGCGATGTCCCAGGGTGCATTGCTTCTAAATTCTTGTTCCTGTAGTTCTGTGTTTAAGTAGTTAGTAGTAATAATGTAATTCTACAAAACATCTCATATTCTCATCATTTTATTCTTGGCTCACTGATAGATGTTTTTGTAGCTGAATATAATCAGATGTGCATAGCATATTGCTTTTTATTGCTTCAGCTTCTGATGATGAAAATGTCAGTGGGCATAATACCAGATTCCCACTTGCTCTGTTATAAATTCATTGGATTCAGATGAGCAGCTTTTTGACTGCATAAATTATTATAGATATTTGAAGGGTTTCTCTTCTGTTGAGATGCAGGTTAGCTGCATAAGCCAGTTGGGGAAGATGTGAATTCTATTTTATCGCTGGACTGCCAAGTAATGTGTGAAGTTTTTTTTTTTATGTTGGAACATCTAGCATAGTACGTTTTTGTCATATTTCTATTTTGTTTTATAATTACATACATAAATATTATGTATTTAAAGAGGAATCACTTAAAAGCCCAGGGCATAGAGGATTGCTTGCAAATCTAACAACCAGCCCAAAAATAGGAGCCAGAAATCGTTCAGCTTTCATGTGCGGGAAACAGGGGGGTTGTTGTGAGGGTGTTTATATATATTTTATTGGTTCAACTAATCAAAAAGTGAAACATTCTGAACTTAAACTCCCTCATCCACTAGGGTTTTTTGTGATGTCATTGGTCATCAGTAGCTTTATCAATATTAGCATTACACATGACATTGCCTACAATACAATCAAGGACACAACAGATTACTTGATATATCACTTCAGTGAGATCATTGCTGACATCACTCCTCATATACAGCTAGATTACGAGTTTTGCGTTATGAGTGAAAAAGCATTGTTATGCTTCATAACGCTTCTTTTTACCTAACGCCACTATTACAAGTCTTGTAGGTATAGGTGTACCACACACTTTTTTGGACGTCACGCAACGTCAGTACCGCACTTTTAAAAAAGTCTTTTTTCAATAAGACTCCCATAGCGCCGGGAATTACAAGTTTGCCTGGGAGGCCAGAAAGTGAGCAGTACACCCTATACTGACAAGATCCGTACCGCCATCTAAAGTCAGTAGTTATGAGTTTTATGTTACAAATCTGCTAAACTGCTACAAAGTACACTAAACACCCATAAACTACCTATTAACCCCTAAACCGAGGCCCTCCCGCAGCGCAAACACTAAAATAAAATTATTAACCCCTAATCTGCCGCTTCGGACATCGACACCACTAAAAAAATTATTAATCCCTATTCCGCCACTCCCCGACATCGTTACCACTATAATAAGCCTGTTAACCCCTAAACCGCCGCCCTCCCGCATCGCAAACACTAAAATAAATTATTAACCCCTAATCTGCTGTCTGCCCACACCACCGCTATAATAAATCTATTAAACACTAAACCGCCAGCCCCAAACAACGAAATATACTAAATTAAATTATTAACCCCTAAACCTCTGACCTCCCACATCACTAACTCTACACAAATAT
Source organism: Bombina bombina (assembly GCF_027579735.1). Taxonomy (NCBI): domain Eukaryota; kingdom Metazoa; phylum Chordata; class Amphibia; order Anura; family Bombinatoridae; genus Bombina; species Bombina bombina. The sequence goes on along the minus strand of NC_069503.1, from coordinate 505,461,681 downwards.
ATTAACCCCTAACGTAACCCTAAGTCTAACCCTAATGTAACCCTAAGCCTAACAACCTCCAACTTAAATATAATTAAAATAAATCTAAATAAACCTTGCATTTATTAACTAAATAATTCCTATTTAAAAATAAATAATACTTACCTGTAAAAAAAAACACCTACCGCCTAGATTTAGAGTTTTGTTGGTAAAGACCCGCGGTGCTAACACTCCTTTTTTTTCCAGCGCACCCTTAAGACAACGCTGGTATTGCGAGTTGTCTGAATGGCTGCGTTAGCCTCAGAAAAGGGAGCGTTGAGCATAATTTAGCTCCACTTCAACCCTTAATACCAGCGTTGCTTACGGTAGCGGTAAGCTGGAAAAACGTGCTTGTGCACGATATCCCCATAGGAAACAATGGGGCTGAGATGGCTGGAAAAAAAACTAACACCTGCAAAAAAGCAGCGTTCAGCTCCTAACGCAGCCCCATTGTTTCCTATGGGGAAACACTCTCTAAGTCTACACCTAACACCCTAACATTAACCCCGAGTCTAAACACCCCTAACCTTAAATTTATTAACCCCTAATCTGCTGCTCAGGACACCGCCGCAACCTACATTATCGCTATGAACCCCTAATCTGCTGCCCCTAACATCGCGACACCTATATTATATTTATTAACCCCTAATCTGCCCCCCCCAACGTCGCCACCACCTACCTACACTTATTAACCCCTAATCTGCCGACCGGACCTCGCCGCCACTATAATAAATGTATTAACCCCTAAACCGCCGCACTCCCGCCTCACGAACACTATAATAAATTGTATTAACCCCTAATCTGCCCTCCCTAACATTGCCGCCACCTACCTACAATTATTAACCCCTAATCTCCCGCCCCCAACGTCGCCACTACTATAATAAAGTTATTAACCCCTAAACCTAAGTCTAACACTAACCCTAACAACCCCTAAATTAAATATAATTTAAATAAATTTACTATAATTAAATAAATTATTCCTATTTAAAACTAAATACTTACCTATAAAATAAACCCTAATATAGCTACAATATAAGTAATAGTTACATTGTAGCTATTTTAGGATTTATATTTATTTTACAGGCAACTTTGTATTTATTTTAACTAGGTACAATAGCTATTAAATAGTTAATAACTATTTAATAGCTACCTAGTTAAAATAATTACAAAATTACCTGTAAAATTAATCCTAATCTAAGTTATAAATACACCTAACACTAAACTATCAATAAATTAATTAAATAAATTACCTACAATTAGCTAAACTAAAAAACAATTAAAAAAACTAATCTATAATAAAAAAAAAAACACTAAATTACAGAAAATAAAAAAATTACAATAAGTTTAAACTAATTACACCTAATCTAAGCCCCCTAATAAAATAAAAAAGCCCCCCAAAATAATAAAATGCCCTACCCTATTCTAAATTACAAAGTAATCAGCTCTTTTACCAGCCCTTAAAAGGGCTTTTTGCGGGGCATTGCCCCAAAGTAATCAGCTCTTTTACCTGTAAAAAAAATACAACCCCCCCAAACATTAAAACCCACCACCCACATACCCCTACTCTAACCCACCCAAACCCCCCTTAAATAAACCTAACACTAACCTGAAGATCTCCCTACCTTGAGTTGTCTTCACCCAGCCGAGCCGAATTCTTCATCCAAGCGGAGCAAGAAGAGGTCCTCCATCCGGGAGAAGTCTTCATCCAAGCGGGGCAGAAGAGGTCTTCCATCCGATTGAAGTGTTCATCCAAGCGGCATCTTCTATCTTCATCCATCCGGAGCGGAGCGGCAGCATCCTGAAGACCTCCTACGCGGAACATACATTCTGGCCAACGACTGAACGACGAATGACGGTTCCTTTAAATGACATCATCCAAGATGGCGTCCCTCGAATTCTGATTGGCTGATAGGATTGGCTGTTCCGATCAGCCAATATAATTCGAGGTCAATCAGATTGGCTGATTGGATCAGCCAATCGGATTGAACTTCAATCTGATTGGCTGATAGAATCCTACACTAAACTGTCAATGGCCCTTAAAAGGGCCTTTTGCAGGGCATTGCCCCAAAGAAATCAGCTCTTTTACCTGTAAAAAAAATATACAAACACCCCCCCAACAGTAAAACCGACCACCCACCCACCCAACCAAACCCCCCAAATAAAAACCTATCTAAATAAACCTAAGCTAAACATTGCCCTTAAAAAGGGCATTTGGATGGGCATTGCCCTTAAAAGGGCATTTAGCTCTTTTACATTGCCCAAAACCCGAACCTAAAAAAAAAACCTTAGAAAAATCTAACACTAACCACCGACGATCCACTTACAGTTTTCGAAGTCCGGACATCCATCCTCATCCAGCCAGTGAAGTCCTCATCCAAGCGGCCTCTTCGATCTTCGTCCACCCGGCGAAGTCCTCATCCAAGCGGAAAGAAGTCTTCATCCAGACGGCATCTTCTATCTTCATCCATCTGGCGCGGAGCGGGTCCATCTTCAAGACATCAGGCGCGGAGCATCCTCTTCTTACGGTCGTCGCTGGAGAATGAAGGTTCCCTTTAAGTGACGTCATCCAAGATGGCGTCCCTTACATACCTATTGGCTGAAAGATTTCTATCAGCCAATAGGAATTAAAAGGGAAAATATCCTATTGGCTGATTGGAACAGCGAATAGAATGAGAGCTCAATCATATTGGCTGATTGGATCAGCCAGTAAAATGAAAGCTCAATCCTATTGGCTGATTTTTCAGACAATAGAAATGTAAGGGACGCCATCTTGGATGACGTCACTTAAAGGGAACCTTCATTTTCCTGCGACGACCGTAAGAAGAGGATGCTCTGTGCCGGATGTTTTGAAGATGGACCCTTGCCGGATGGATGAAGATTGAAGATGCCGTCTGGATGAAGACTTCTTTCCGCTTGGATAAGGACTTCGCCGGGTGGATGAAGATCGAAGAGGCCGCATGGATAAAGACTTCTTGCCGCTTGGATGAGGACTTTGCAGACTGGATCAGGATGGATGTCCGGACTTCAATAACTGTAAGTGGATCAGCGGGGGTCAGTGTTAGGTTTTTTTTAAAGTTTTTTTTGGGTGTTTTTTTTTTTTTAGGTTAGGGTTTTGGGCAATGTAAAAGAGCTAAATGCCCTTTTAAGGGCAATGCCCATCCAAATGCCCTTTTCAGGGCAATGTTTAGCTTAGGTTTATTTAGATAGGTTTTTATCTGGGGGGTTTGGTTGGGTGGGTTGCGGGTTTTACTGTTGGGGTGTGTTTGTATTTTATTTACAGGTAAAATAGCTCATTTCTTTGGGTCAATGCCCAGCAAAACGCCCTTTTAAGGGCCATTGGCAGTTTAGTGTAGGCCAGGGTTTTTTTTATTTTAGGGGGGCTTTTTTATTTTGATAGGGCTCTTAGATTAGGAGTAATTCGTTTTTATTTTTGATAATGTGTTTTTTTATTTTTTGTAATTTAGTGTTTAGGTTTTTTTGCAAGTTAGAAAATTGTATTTTAATAATTTTAATTTATTTTATTTTATTGTAATTTTAGTTTTTAGTGTAAGGTAGCTTAGGTTTTATTTTACAGGTATCTTTGTATTTATTTTAACTAGGTAGCTAGTAAATAGTTAAAGTGAAAGTAAATCCTAGCGTTTAACAAAAAAATAAAGGGGACTTTCATTCATGAAGTATAAGATACTTCATGTAGAAAGCTCCTTTATTTGTTTTAACCGATCGCCGTTTTTAGCTGCTACAGCAGCCTACGGCTAAAAAAAATTTTTTGCTAAGAGGTGACGTTTTCACCTCTTAGCCAATAGCCGTGCGGTATATCCGGCTTGGTATGTATTTAGTTTTAAATAGGAATTATTTAGTTAATAATTGTAAGGTTTATTTAGATTTATTTTAATTATATTTAAGTTAGGGGGTGTTAGGGTTAAACTTAGGCTTAGGGTTACGTTAGGGTTGGGTTTAGAGGTTAATAACTTTTAGTATAGTGGCGCGACATTGGGATGGCAGATTAAGGGTTAATAACTGTAATGTAGGTGGCAGAGATGTTTGGGGCAGCAGATTAGGGATTAATAACTGTATGTAGGTGACGGCGATATCGGGGGCGGCAGATTAGGGGTTAATAACTGTATTAGGTTGCGGCGATATTGGGGGCGACAGATTAGGGGTTAATAACTGTAATGTAGGTGGCGGCGATGTTAGGGGCAGCAGATTAGGGGTGTTTAGACTCAGAGTTTATGTAAGGGTGTTAGGTTTAAACGTAACCTTTTCTTTCCCAATAGACATCAATGAGGCTGCATTACGGAGGTTTTGTTTCCGCAATCGCAGGTGTTAGGCTTTTTTTTGCCGGCTCTCCTCATTGATGTCTGTGGGGAAATCGTGCACGAGTATGTCAAAGTAGCGCTTGATTTCAATGCGGAGCTCAATGCAACCATTTTGCCCGCGCAAGCCTGCTTTTTTAAAACCTGTAATAGCAGCGCTATAGGGAGGTGAAATAATGCCGGAAATGTTGCGGTCGTTAATTTCCCTATAGCACTCAAAACTCGTAATCTAGCTTAATGTTATTTATATGATTATTGACATACATTTAATATGTATTCTTTAAAAAACAAAGCAAACAATAAATATTCACAAAATATGAAATAATATCTTATGACTCTTTATATGTCCTGCTTGTATGATACATTTCTTTGTCTTCAGAATTTTCTAACTTAATAAATTCCACCTTATTAGATGATTGACATTATACTGGAACAGTACAAATATCAATCCTTATACATTTAACATATATTTTCACGCAGGGGTAACTTACATTTAATTTTAGTATTCTGTATACAAACTCATGTGAAATTTTAATATAGAGCATTTTTATATTAACCCTTTAAGGAAACAGACATACCCTGTGCCCAGTAATAGAATAACGTGTCTCATTCCTAGAGGAATTTGACTATAGGTCACTTTTTCCTCTGGTGGCAACGGCAGGCTATTTAACTCCTTCAAAGAAAAACAGCAGCCGACGTTCAGGGTATGTTGGCTGTCATTAAGAGGTTAAACACTTTTTTAACTTTCATTCATTTCTTTACTAATACAAATAGTGTTAAATATAAAAAGCTTAACATTTCTTGTTTGTGAAAGCTGTTAGTAATTTGAGTATGACAATAAAGCAAATTTCTAGATACTAGAAATACATCTCACAACCTAAATGTACAAATGTTATAACTGTTATAAAAATACTATCTATTCAAATACTTTTTTCTCCATTTTATAATTACAGATTGATTGACCTTTATAAATATTTCTTCTGCACTTTTTTCACTTACCCTATTTATTTATTTTTATATTTGAAGGATTTTAAAACCATAAGTTTTGTAAATTATATCATGTTGCGTGATTTCAGCATTGACAATGTGACAATAATATCATTGATAATGTCACAAAAATCTTAAAGGTGGGGAGTTTGTTTAGAAAACTCACTCACGTTAATGTGAGTTATTTCTTTTCTTTTTTAAAAAAAATAAATGATCAATTATAACCCCTTAGGCAATTTGTCTTAAAGTGAATGTAAACTTAAGCGTACTCGCTCAAGTCATAGGATAAAATTTAAAAAAGTTGTGATACTTTCATTCATCAAATTGGTAATATATCCGGATCTTCTGAGATTTCTAGCTTTTTAATGCTATAACGATAAGCGCTGTTCCTCAGTTTATTGACAGAGGATGAATCTGCAATCCACTAATCGTTGTTCCACCCCCACCCTCCCTCCCGAGGCGTTCAGCCCCTTTGCACAAACGTCACAGCCTGGGGGGGAAACCACGACTAGTGGATTGCAGATTCGTCATCCATCAATCAATTGAGGACTATGCCAGGTGGAGGAAAGGCGCTTATCTTTATAGCATTAAAAGCTAAAAATCTCAGAAGATCAGGATATATTACCAATTTGATGAATGAAAGTATCACTCATTTTTTAAATTCTATCCTATGACTTGAGCGAGTATACTCAAGTTTACATTCACTTTAAAGTACCGGCCCTTGGGCCATAATCTGGCCTTCCCTTGTTTATTAGGTAAATCATTAATTTGGGCCCATCAATTTCTTTTAGGATTCTTAGAGGTGTAACAAGTTGATGTTCTATACAGGCACTCACAAGATAAATATAAAGACAAACATGCATTGTCAAGTGTAGACTTCCACCATGCACTGCTTAGTGAATGTCACTTTTTACACAGTTATAAAGTTCAAGAATGCTCGCTTTACTTGGCACCCACAAGATAAATATACATAACTGTTTATGTCTATTGAGGGCTACAACTCCAGTCATGCACTGCTTTGATAAATGTCACTTTTTTTTCAGTTATACAGATCCAGAATGCTCACTTCACTTGTCACTCACAAGATAAATATACACAACTATCTAAGCTGAGCATTACAGCTGTTTGTATAGATTATAATCCTATCTCCCCAATTCTATATGTCACTATTTATTTCTCTTGAGACATAGTGTATACTAGTTCCTTTACAGATATAATATTACTGTACTATTTAAATTTAATAGCGTTTAAGTTGCCAAGGTTTATACCTATTATCACATTGCCAAGCATAGCAAACTCGTTTGCTCCGAATTTCCCTTAATATGTTAATATACGACCCTACCAGTCATTAACCTAAGTATACACTATTAACCCCCTGTCGACACACTTTCTGTTAAGTTTCTGTACTTTTCAAGCTGACATTTGGCATATTGTCTTCACTGACAGTGTTTTATACAACTAATTTACCAATAACATTTTTTTAGTGGTCCCATCACATCTTTGAAGTCACCCTTTGTTAGTTTCCCTAATGCATACACTCTGAAAACTAGGGTTCAATATATATGAGATTGTGAGGTGTAGAGTTTTAGTAAAGCTACTTGTAACTTGAGCATACTAGTTGCTGCTCCTTACTATTACCAACTATCTTTTGTTATGGGCAAGTATAGTCTCAGTATTAACTGCTGCCTGTTTCTCCTTAGTTAAATTTACCAATCTATTCTAGAGAGATTAAAATTCACCGTCTATAAATATGCAACAGTGGATTAGGAGACAACTCCCTATTGATATTCATACTTGATTTCACACTCCTAGCCAGCGGATCTACCAGTGTTATTGAATTTAACATCCTTCCATTTATAGGCAATTTTGTATATGTGAATATAATATGAAACTAGTATAATCTTCACCTCATCCCATATTTATTATAAGTTATAGACCCCCCTCAGTAGTATAATCCGCAATCCCTCCAGCCAACAGCCTGCATATATGGTAATAACCTCCTGACTGTATATTTTCTCTTAGGTGCCCATGTAGTCCTAGATGCCAAATATCATATGTTCTATGCTGACTTTTTGATTTACCCCTAATTCTCCAGTATCTATCTTAGAGGTCCCATTACGTTTTTCCTCTCGTCCTTTCCTAAGGCTCCGCCCCTCCACACTCCACACTCCCTCATATTCAAATAGCGGTGCTTACCCGCTGAACTTCCTCCCCCTTTCATATTTTTGAGACTGGAAACTTCAGTTGCTAATATACTCCTTCCATTACAACATCAGGTCCATAAGTGACCACTCCATATGCTATTTTTCCTCTAGTCTACATTTGCTTTTCCTGGTCCAAAAGTGGCCGTTTGTGATATCTGAGGAAATGAGTGAAGAATATAATATAAAAATAGAGGTTCTCAATATATACCTAGCACAATGCTATCCTGTTATTTCATGTGTAAGAATAACTATTGTAAATTTGACACTGTTGTTGTTTTTGTTGTGAGGTATTCTATACCTTTTGTATTTACCAATATAACCTCAATAAAAAAAAATTATTCAAAAAAAAAAAAAAAATATACACAACTATGCAGGGCCGCCATCAGGGGGTGACAGGGGTGACTACTGTCAGGGGCCCAATGAGCCAGGGGGGCCCCATGAGTCAAGAACTAAAAAAAAAAAAAATTTTTTTTTTTTTTTTTTTTAATTTTGGCAGCCACCAGTGGGTACTACAGCAGAGTGCTAATTGAGCATGGGAAATGTTATTACAAGGAGTAAAGTATTAGCATTTGAGAGGATTTCTTAGTGTGCACTAAACCACTATGCGCAGTGTGAGACAGACTTGGCACTTTGTACAGTGTGTGCCTGAGTCAGACGGCAGATCACTTTCATTTGCGGAGGAGGTAGGACTTACTTAGAAAATGTTTTTTATTTCTTTGTGCAATTTTGGATTGTAACTTCAGTGTGGTAGTAGTTGTTTGGTGGGGCTAGAGGTCCATAAAAACACATTTTTTTTAGCAGCAGTGTATTTATGATTATTTGACAATGCTGTAGAAATTCTATATTTAAAACCATGCAGAAATGTTTCCTCCTCAATACACAAATGGTAGATGCCCTTTTGGCAGATATGCATTATATATATATATATATATATATATATATATATATATATATATATATATATATATATATATATATATATATATATCCTCCATGTGTATCTGCACTCTCAATGTCCAATAGTCGCCAACCAGGGTGCCAGATCAGTAAGTATTCATAGTAATCTGCAACATAGGACTGCACTCACTGGATTTATGTAAAAAATCTCTTTAATTAGGCTCCGAAACGTTACCTAATTAAAGAGATTTTTTACATAAATCCAGTGAGTGCAGTCCTATGTTGCAGATTACTATATATATATATATATATATATATATAATATTACATTCCAGTTTACTGCCCCTTTATGCAAGGACTTTCCAGATGCAAGGAGACATTTTATCTAAGATTTTTACATCTGCATAAAATGTTATACTCTTAGACTAAGATTGCTCAGTGTTTGAAATGAGACAGGTTAACTTAAAACTGTTCAGTTTACACTACAGATGACTTAGTTTTGAAATACATACCAACAAGCCTAAATCCTGCATTTAACCAGATCTAATGGTATGAGTACCACAGCTTATGGTCCCACCAAGACCATATAGAGTACAGCATTTTCAAAATCCATAAGTACAGCTGACAGCTGGGAAAATTTGTACACTATATTTGAAGTGGTGCTCTTGGTTGGGGAAAATGGGGACAAAACAAACAAAAAAACATATGTCAACCTTTTAAAGGTACTTTTCTTCATCTATCCATCTACCCAGCTCATTAATGTACAATTTTGAATTCACAGAATTATTTTTGTTTGCACATTTACAAATATGATTCTTTAAAAAGTGATCTCTTAATTTCTAAAAAAATTTTTATCATGCATGTCACTGTTGATTTAGGTGATGCAAGGTGCATAAATGTTTCCTCCTGTGAGTGTTTCTGTGGGTGTCTGTGTTTATGTCTTTGTGCTTTGGTTTGTGTCTCTATGAGTGTGTATGTATTTTTTATCTGTGGGTCTCTCTGTGGGGGTGGGTGTGTATGTCTGAGCTTTTTCTGTGGTTGTCTCTGTGAGGGTGTGTGTATGTTTGTCTTTGTGCATTTTCTCTGGATGCCTCTGTGAGGGTGGGTGTGTATGTCTGTGTTTTCTGTGGATGTCTCTGTGAGGGTGTGTGTGGGTATGTATGTATGTCTGTGTTTTCTGTGGATGTCTCTGTGAGGGTGTGTGTTTTATGTGGGTGTCTCTGTGAGGGTGTGTGTATGTCTTTGTGTGTTTTCTGTGGATGTCTCAGTGAGAGTGTGTGTATGTATGTCTTTCTGTGTTTTTTATGTGGTTGTCTCTCTGTGTGTGTATGTCTTTCTGTGTTTTCTGTGGGTGTCTCTGTGTTTGGGTGTATGTCTTTGTGTGTTTTCTGAGGCTGTCTCTGTTTCCTTGGGTGTATGTGCAAGTTTGAGTGTGTGTGTCCATTGTCTGTTCCTTTTTAGGACATTTTGACCTTACTACTAATTATTCACATCTTTCTACAGACTTTGAGACTAACAAGACCTTTCCGGAAGTAACCAATCCACCATTTAACCTTTAAATTATTGTTTAGGCAGTTCAGGGCCCTTCCTTTCAGCCACTGCATGCTGTTGTCATAATTTAGTTGTCATCTTCCTTTACAAAAAGATAATCAGAACTCCATATTTTTTCTAAATCTCCTTTTTTTTTTTTTTTACAAAACTATAGTTTACCTCATTACTTGTCAGGTCAATGTAAACAAGTGCTAAGTGTCTGTTTGGGTGTCTGTGTCTGAGTGTGTTTCTTTGCGTGTCTGCTAGAGTGTCTATATGTGAATCCTTATGTGTGAGTTTGTTTGTGTGTTTCAGTGTATGAGTGTGTCTGTGTGTGTGTATGTTACTACCTTTACAACATTTCCAAGTTTAAATAGACAATTAAGAATAAAGTGCATATACGTTTTAGTCACTTGGTCAAAAATTGCACATGTCAAAGGAGGGGGGGGGGGGCCCTGATCAATGGATGAGTCAGGGGCCCCGAAATTCCTAGTGGCGGCCCTGCAACTATGTATGTCTATTGAGGGCTAGAACTCCCATCATGCACTGCTAGGATACATGTCAATTCCAGTTCCTAGTATATCCAGTTCCATAGCACTCACTCTGTTCAAGCTGCCCCCATTGTAGAAGAACACTTGACCAGTGACCCCCCATATACAATGAGCTTGATATCCCTGCCTTAGGCACTAAACATTTTAAAGTGTTGTAATCAGTAGTGTTGTTGTTATTTGAACCATTAACATTTTATATAAAGGACAGGTACATTAACATACCACTTGACCTTTTGTAGGTATGAGGTATTAATTGAAAGCTCAGGTGCACTTCTTATTTTAAAATAAAAAAAAATACATCATCTAATACATTAATCAAAAGTTGCAAAATTATCATTTTTGTCAATTTATATAGCAGAGTATTTTTTATTGTTGACCATATGGTTTACTCTGGATTTTAAGAGACGAGTAAATGGAGATCAAGTCCTTAACGTCAGTTTATAGAATTTTTCCACTGCACATTCTTTTAATTGTAGATACTGTTTTCTCCCTAAATGTATTTGGTAGATATTAATAATGTAGTGTGGTATTTTTATATTGTTATGCAAAAATTAATTTACATAGAAATATGTCAATATAACATTACCTACAATAATCTTATAAGCATGCAAGCTCTTAAGAACCAAGTTAGAGCCCTGTGAGTTTAGAATATTAATAAACAAGACTCACAACCTAATTCAGTTGACTGATCGGAAGCTTTTAATTTGCTGCACAGAAATTCTTGATTATATCCGCTGCCACTTAAGCAAACCTTTAGCAGGTTAAAGGATTAGCAAAAATTGCAGGTCTTTCTCCTCTTCAAAGGATTAGTACTATAAGGAGAAAATAAATATGTATTAAGCGTGATGTGGAATTTAACAAACGCATTTATGTATACCAGGGCACTGCTGTATACGTTTTTCGAAAGATGTAGGTTGGCTAAATATCTGCAAAATTGTTTACAGTAAGTACTTGGTTTTTTTTTTTTGGGGGGGGGTCCAAAAAATTCATAAACTCATGCACTACCTAAGTGATCCAGGTACAGGTAGCCCTCAGTTTATACTGGGGTTCCATTGCTGAAGGAATAGTTGTAAAAAAAGTGGTGTAAAATGAACCCAGTTATATATAATGTAAGTCAATGAGAAGTAAATTAGTTTTATTCCAAGCCCCTCTCAATATTGACATTAGTAATGTAATATTATATTATAACTTAATATATATTATACGTGTTATTATATAATATTATATTATAGTTAAAGCCCTGAAATTACTGCTGTAAATGTAAAACAACAATATAAAATAGTTTTTATGCTTGTGACATCTCACTATTCATCAGTAAGGCAGTAGGGAGTTCTGTTTATTCGCTAGTGGGCATTTTTTTCTTTGCTGCATACAGAAAAGGACATTTTAGCAGCTTGTTTTAACATGCACACAGACATACATTTCCAGTTAGCTTCAATATAAAAAGCCTAGCATGGAAAACATTTTTAATATGTAACTGCTCTTTTATATGCATGAAAAAAAATTATTTTATTTTACAGTTCACTGACCCTTTAAAAGGACACTTTACAACCATTTTCATATAACTGCATGCAATAGACACTACTATAAAGAAGAATATGTATAGATACTGATCTAAAAAGCCAGTATAAAACCTTTTATAAACTTACTTAGCTCTGTTGATGAGGTTTGGCTGGGACACCAACAGACATGAGCTGGAGAAGCATAAAGAGCAGACACTACCCCCTCCCCCGATGAAAAGACCCTTTACACAAACAGGAGCAAGCTGGAGTAGGTAGACAACAGTCTACATTTAAAACGTTGGGGCTTGGCTAGTGGTCTGAAAATCAAAATTTGTGATTTTACCTATACATTTATAACAATTAAAGGCTATTTTTATTGGACATTGTAACTATATCAGTGTTGACTTAAAAGAACCTGGAACAATTGAGAAATACTATGAATTACTTCATTTTTTGTTTTTGTTTTACTATCTATATGTGCTTGATTACTTGATTGTAAGGGTCTTACAGTTTGTCCTAGCTATTTAAAGAACCACTCAATGCAGTATAATACATAATTAAGAAGTACATAATAAAAAGACAATGCAATAGCACTTACTCTGAATTTCAAATAAGCAGTGGATTTTTTTCTGACAAATAATTTTTTTCTCCCATTTTCCGGCCCCCTGTATCATGTGACGGACATAAGCCAATCACAGACTAGTATATGTGTACCCTGTGAGCTTGTGCTCAGTAGAATATTGTTCCCCAGAAAGTATGTATATAAAAAGACTGTGCAAAATTTGCTAATGGAAGTAAATTAAAAAGTGTCTTAAAACTACATGTTCTATCTGAATCTTAAAAGTTTATTTTGAATTGAGTGTCCCTTTAAATAAATGGAAACAAATAATATTTTACAAGGGCAAATAAATGACTGTGTAATCTACAACTGTGAAGCTTTAGTAAGAAGTGATTTTATTTATATAAAAGATATAAAATATGGCGCAGTTATCAAACCAACAAAAAATTCGATATGGGTATTTATTACATAAGAAATTGAAAAGGTGCTGTAGCAGGTTGTTTAGACAAAGTACTCTATAGACATAAGCCTGGTACAAAATGATTGCATCACTTCAACTGTGAATTTCACTATTAGGCATCTAAATATGAGTTCTGATAAATGACAATTAAAAAAAAAAAACAAGTCTTTAGTGGGATTTGAACCAGGGTACTCACATGATTCATTTGCTCTATCAAGAAAGATATCCAGATTTTTTTCAAGTTCTGTATAATTTTTCAATTTCATTATAGTATAATTTTCAACAGCTCAGACAATTAAAATCTTTTGACTAGTATTCACAAAATGAAAATTATTTATATGTTTTAATGAATAAAAAATGTTATAAATGTTTAAAAACAATAATATATTATGCTATTTTTCACTGCCAACTGGTCAACTCACTTGAAGCTAAAAGGATATAAAATACTTGAGCTGGACATTGTTTAAAAAAAATAATAATGCATAATTTGTCTGTATACAGGGAAAGTGGAGCAATGTTAATCTTGATCCCCTACATATACCATACATGCTCAAATTATATTTCTTTCTTATACTGTGCATGCGCACAAATATCTTTATACTTGAGCTTTGAATCATTTTTTAGAATTATTTCAGAAGGCACTAGAGTTCCATCTGAATTGTCTCCATACTCAATTTCAAACCAAACTGTGTTGTTTTGGTAGAATGCAATAAAATTGTTTTTTTTTTCAAGAATAAGGGGACTATTTATCATGATGTGAGCGGACATGATCCGATATTGCGGATCATGTCTGCTGCACATTGATAAATGCCGACAGCATATACGCTCTCCGCATTTATCATTGCACCAGCAGTCTGGTGAACTGCTGGTGCAATACCGCCTCCTGCAGATTCGCGGCCAATCGGCTGCTAGTAGGGGATGTCAATCAACCCGATCGTATTGGATCGGGTTGATTTTCGGCGATGTCTGTCCGCCACCTCAGAGCAGGCGGACAGGTTATGGAGCAGCGGTCTTTAATGGTAATATAATGTAAATAATATTGCTATCTATCAATCAATATCTAGCTCTCTATATCTATCCTGCTTAACTTACGATTTGTGAAATCCACTGTATGTATATGTTAAAGTATGAATCTTTATTGCATGAGGTCCAAAGATATGATGAAAAATGAGAGCAGATACAAGTAAAAGCCTAGAGTTGTCAGACCATCCCTTATTACCAAGTAACACATTATCTCTTGTGCACAGCAGGCAAGATTAGAAGCCTCGCACTAGAGAGTTAGAATGGTTCGCGATAAGTGTTTAGGTTATTCTGAGCATGGCTCATAAAATGCTTGATGCGCAATTAGCAATGCCGGAGCAGGTAGGATTAAAATGAACTATACGTGAACAAGCTGTAGGAGTTTAAATCTACATTTACTCCTTATTCATAAGAATATGTCACTGGGATACTGCCCCAAAAATATTAGTTAGTATTCAAGCTGCACGACCCTGATTAACAGTCACAACATACAGTTTAACCCACCTCCCAAGGATGCTATTGTTTTTAATTAAACTTAAAGGGACATGCAATTTTAAACAGTTTTCTAATTTAGCTCTATTATCAAATTTTTGTTTTTGTTTTTTATCTATAGTTAAAAATCAGGGACATAAGCTCAGGAGCCTGCTCATGTCTAGAGCACTATATGGCAGCAGTTTTTCAAGAATGTCATCAATTTGTAAGAGCCCTATATAGGGCAGCACTATTTCCTGCCATGTAGCGCACCGGACACCTACCTAGGTATCTCTTCAACAAAAATTGACAATAGAAGTAAATTTGAAACTTTTTTTTAAATTGAATTACAAAAGAAACATTTTGGGGTTTTATATCCATTTGACTCCTTAAAGGCATATGAAACTCAAAACAATTATTTTGTGATTCAAACAGAGCATACAATTTAAAAAAAAAAGTTTCCAATTTACTTATATTCTCAAATTTGCTTTGTTCCCATGATATTTTGTGCTAAAGAGTTACCTAGGTAGGCATCTGGAGCACTATACGGCAGGAAATAGTGCTGCAATCTAGTGCTCTTGCAAATGAATAACATTCTTGCAAAATTCCTGCCATATTGTGCTCTGGGCATAGCCAGGCTTTTATGCCCCTGCTTTTCAACAAAAGATATCAAGAGAATGAAGAAAATTTGATTATAGAAGTAAATTAGAAAGTTGTTTAAAATGGCATGCTATATCTGAATAACAAAAGAACATTTTTGGGTTCCATATCCCATTTAATACTGGTCAGAATAATAATGGGGGAAAAAAAAATGTTTGGGCAGTATTTAAAAGGTAGAATGAAATAAATATTCACATGTAAGAAAAGTCAGTAAAACTATTATAATAATTATTTTTAGTTATTTGTAGTCATCTGTAGGAAAAACAGTCTAGCTGACTTATTATCAGTTACGTTTACTGCTGCAGTATTCTAGGTAATGTTCTATATGACTTTTTTGAAAATAAACTCCCTTATCAGTCACCCTATATTATATAATGGATCCCATTAGCTAACATTTTGAAGACGTATCTTTAAAAATATTTTGAACTTAAAGGAACAGTCTAGTCCAAAATAAACTTTCATGATTCAGATAGGACATGTCATTTTAAACAATTTTCCAATTTACTTTTATCACCAATTTTGCTTTGTTCTGTTGGTATTCTTAGTTGAAAGCTTAACCTAGGAGGTTCATATGCAAATTTCTTCGACCTTGAAGGCCACCTCTTTTCAGAATGCATTTTAACAGTTTTTCACCACTAGAGGGTGTTAGTTCATGTGTTTCATATAGATAACACTGTGCTCATGCACGTGAAGTTACCTGGGAGCAGGCACTGATTGGCTAAACTGCAAGTCTATCAAAATAACTGAAATAAAGGGGCAGTTTGCAGAGGCTTAGATACAAGGCAATCACAGAGGTAAAAGGTATATAAATATAACTTTGTTGGTTATGCAAAACTGGGGAATGGGTAATAAAGGGATTATCTATCTTTTAAAACAATAACAATTCTGGTGTAGATTGTCCCTTTAATTGTAAAATAATGATCTTTATTAATGTTAGCATTCTGAATGCACAATATTTTTTATTAAATTTTTTATGTTAATTTGAGGTCAACTCACGTTCTCCTTCGTGCATGGCATATACTGAGGCATTTCTCTAAACTGTAGCATTCAACTGACCTATATTGGGTATTCATAGCAAATGATCATTAAATCACAGAAACAAGCACTCGGAAGAAACTAAGGAGATGAATTTTCACTTTAATGCATTAAAAGGTCACAGAAAACACAAATTTTATCTCATGCATATAGAGCAGACATCCCCAAACTTTGCCATCCAGAGGTTTTGGAACTACATTTCCCATGATGCTCAGCCAGCATATCAGCTAGCTGAGCATCATGGAAAATGTAGTTCCTAATCCTCTGGAGGGCCAAGTTTGACGATGTCTGATATAGAGAATATTAAAAAAAAATAATTAAGAGACATAAAATCTGTGATGTCTTAAGAACAGAATGTCAGACTTATCTGGTGTTCTTACAAGATAAAGTAGCCAGTCTGATGCAACATTTTTGGTCTCATCATCAAAACACCAGTGTGTCTGTTAAGAAAATTGTCCTGATAATCCCCATTAGTACAGTGGGCCAACTCCGCAAAGTAAGTAAGTGTTGTCATGATGGATGACAAAGTTTCACTTGTAACAGGGCTGCATGCTCACAGATTCTATGAATTAAACCAGGGATGGCTATCTGACGGCCCAAGGGCCTCATGCAGCCCTCTACACTAGTATTTGGGGCTGATTATGTAAACTTTGCAGGATCAGATGTAGTTTTTCACGCTGACCCTTGCAGGGGCTGCCCAGGAGGAATTATTGTAAAAAAAGGGGCAGTCCCTGCGAGTGTTGAGATGGCTCCTATATAAAGTAATGGAGCTCACTGGAAAGGGACACTTTGCTCCATAGAGTTAAGTTAGCAGGGAGCAGATGGGGGCACTTTAAAAATCAAAACCAGCAACCAATATAAATCGTATTACGATGCTTTCTGCGTATAGCATCTTACAAATGCTTCTATTTTAGTACCCATGTGTTTTTCTATTATGGTATTAAAGGGACAGTCTAGTCAAAATTAAACTTTCATGGTTCAGATGGGCCATGTAATTTTAAACAACGCACCAATTTACTTTTATCATCAAATTTGCTTTGTCCTCTTGGTATTCTTTGTTGAAAGTTAAACCTAGGTAGGCTCCTATGCTAATTTCTAATCCCTTAAAGGCCGCCTCCTATCTCACTGCATTTTGACAGTTTTTCACAGCTAGACAGTGCTAGTTCATGTGTTCCATATAGATACATTGTGCTCACTCCCTTGACTTATGAGTCAAGCTCTAATTGGCTAGAATGCAAGTCTGTTAAAGGAGCTGAAATAAGGGGGCAATCTGCAGAGGCTTAGATACAAGGTAATCAAAGAGGTAAAAAGTGTATTAATATGACAGTATTGGTTATGCAAAACTGGGAAATGGGTAATAAAGGGAATATCTATCTTTTTAACCGATAACATTTTTGGAATAGACTGTCCCTTTAAGTGTTTTGAGAAAAACTTGCCACCTTCTAACTAGCAAGAAAAAATGTGTGATCTGTAGTGCGAAAATCTTTACAGAATTACGCTGCAATTTGAGAGACAATTTCATATACGCCCCTGGAATGCCCATGTTCAGCCCATTATTTTGCAAAAACAACAATTACGCTTTGTATTTTGTACTTATAAGTAAACATCTCTATGTTTTTTTGCACATCCAGTGTACTTTAAATACAATTTTACAGTGCATTTTTAATGTGATTTATTCCTGTGTGATTTGCATACAAATTTTACATTTTTGATAAAATACGATTTTTAATGAGCAATTTTGTTACGATTACAATACGATTTCCCCTACATATATTTATGTGAATGGTTCAATTATTGGTTTTGTATGATTTTTAAATTATTCATTGAATTTTGCACTTTTGTAGTGTATCCATCGTCTTCCCATATGCAAATGCAGTATACACCCCTTAAAGAGACTTTGTTTTCAGGGTAAAAAGTGGCTTTATAGAATTCCACCAGGGAAATAGAATCTCACCAGCCCGGAGAGCTTTGTAGAGTCTGGTTCTTTGTGTCCCCAGGGATAAAGCATAATTAAAAATGTGTGCCATAGTTTTTGTGGCCCCATGAAAAGACAAAATAAAAATGTGTGCTTTGGGTGGCCAAATCTCTAAAAAGCCTTTAACAGGGGAAACAGAAGATCAGGGTACCTTGTATCTTACATAAGTCCCCTGTGCCTCTGAACATTTGTAGAAAGTATATTATTATTTGTGTGTTTAATAATCATACATTAAAATATGGCCCTGTCTTAAAGCTTTTAAAATATTGACCTGTGGTTCCCATATGTTAGGAAGTTGGCCATCCCTTAATTAAACCATTAGAGATTCAATTTGTTTAAGGTTGTTTGTCAATGAATTGCTTCAAACATTTAATTTAGCTCATCTGCACTTTCAAAATTATCTAAAAAAAAGAAATACTGCAGCAAAACTGATCTCGGGCAGTTCTGCATTAATTTTTTTCAAACATCAAGAAGGTATGTAAAGTCATTCTTTCATTCTTTCACAGAGTATGCAATATGCAAGGCCATATATTTTACAGGTTGCTAACCCTTTACCAAAAAACAGAGATTACTGAGCAGATTAGTTCAGCAAATCTTGTTTCAGGAATAGGTTTTAACAAATTAGTTTCTCATCAACTGAATCAGCCTGGATCATTTCCTGTTGCTCATATTCTGTGCCCATTGGGCGTACAACACCTGTAGAGATTTATAAATCATTTTAATCTTACAGAGACCTGTACATTACACTTATTTTCTCAATATAATGGCTTTTTTCCCCTCTGGCTTACATATTTCTCATATCTTTTTAGTTCAACAAGTAATACAACAGGACAAGACACAGATAGTAATTCTGCCCTTTGGTCAAAACATTATTTCTTCTTTTAGTAAAATATTTGTGTACATACCCTAGATTCCACCTCTGTGTCTAGTCATCCTGCTACATGGACCACTTTTTATAATGGATTTTTATCTGATGACTTGACTACTATGTGGCATTTCTTACAAAACACTGAATGTTTAATCCAGTAGTTAGTATACTCTTGCCAGTCCACAAAGTGTCTACATCTTATGTTTTAATTTCCAAAATACCTTTCCATGTTCTGCTTCTACACAGTCAAATGAGACTTCTGTGGATTCAATAATTCATTACGGATTAATTTGAACAATTTTACCAACACTATTTTAGCTTTTATGATTTATTTATTTTTGTACTGAAACCTCACTTTTGGATATTAATCATTCTTGAATATTACCTCAGTAAGATGTATAACAGAGTTACTGGCTCTCTTTATCTAGTCTTTCAATGACAAGGAGGCAAAGGCCCTATTTTGCCTTTACGCCATATACTATTATTTTGCAGTCCATCACCCACTCTCCTAGGCATAGATATGTGGCAGTGTTAGCCTTCATAGACATGCATTGCCCATTTAAATAGTGGTAATATAAATATATAGGGAAAAGTACATTCATTTTTATTATTATTATTATACTTTATTTATATAGTGCCAACATATTCCACAGCGCTGTCCAAGAGTAAAATTTGTTTAAATAAAACAATGATACAAAACTTGAAAGAGACTAGACACATTTTGACAAACACACTGGAGTTGAGGGCCCTATTCCTGTGGGAACTTACAATCTAGAAGGATGGGAAGGTTAGAAACAGGAGGTGATGACTACAAGAGTGAGACTGTTGTTAATACCAAGTTAGATGTGGGCAATTATTGGGTAAGTGGGATTAATTTGTTACTGAGTTGGGTGATAGGCTTCCCTGAACAAAGATGTCTTTAGGGAGCGTTTAAAAGAAGGCAGATTAGGGGAAGTCTGACAGCGTGAGGGAGAGCGTTCCAGAGAGTTGGTGCCACACAAGAGAAGTCCTTCAGTCTAGAATGGGAAGAGGTAATAATCGAAGATCCAAGGAGAAGGTCGTCGGATCTGAGTGGGCAGGCAATATACAGGGCAAAGTACAAAACCTGCCAAGTAGCCACCTCTCAGGCATTTCATTTCTCTCAAACTTTGCATATAAACCAGATTGACGCAAGATGTAATAGTAGTGAAAGGATCCTGGAAAACCTGCACAAACACTAATGATACGCAGTTGGGCATAACAGACCATTTGCACATTGAGGTAATGTGGAAAATCTCCTCTCTTTCTTTGGTGACTCTCAATGGAACATTTGTGCTATCTATTGCCGGCAATACCGTAAAATTGCAATTTCACGAATTTGCCATTCGTCTGTAATTTCTGGGAGACAAACATGATGCTTAAAATGTTGTAAAATCGATCTGTCGCAGATTCACATCATAATTTAATATGGTACCATGGGAAAACAAAGGTCCATAGCTTGATAAATTGGAGATCTTAACTATGCATGTATAACACACGTATCTGACTCGCAAGTACATGCGGATTGCTTTGATAAATCTAGGCCTATTTATTTGCAAATGTTACAATTCAAAGTTTAATAATTGTTGACAGCACATGTGCCGCTTGGGTCTTTAGGCAATTATTTTTACAAATGGTCTGTACATTTTGGGTAGCTGAAACTTACCTTTCTTATGAGAACCTGTATAAATAAGCGGTGTGGATTTATATTCACCTGTTTGACACATTACAGGTTGTATTTATCTCTCCTGAGGCCAAATTGGATTTGGGTAAAAAACAGTCATCGCAAACATTTTTATTGTTTAAAAAGATAGATCCCTTTATTACCCATTCCCCAGTTTTGCACAGAAAACATGGTTATATTTATATACCTCTGTGATTACCTTGTATCTAAGCCTCTTCTGACAGCCCCCTGATCACATGACTTTATCTATTGACTTGCATTTAAAGGGCCATAATACCCAAATGTTTAAACACTTGAAAGTGATGCAGCATAGCTGTAAAAAGCTGACTAGAAAATATCTCCTGAACATCTCTATGTAAAAAAGAAAGATATTTTAGCTCAAAAGTTCCTCAGTAGCCACCTCCCATTGTAAAGGATTTCTAAGCAGCATTTTAGTGTGTCTGTCCTGGGACATCTGAAGGGATGAGCATCGTGCACTCTCATCTTATTTCACCAATCAGATAAAGGAAGTTTACAATGAAATCTCATGAGAGTCAAGTCAAATCTCATGAGATCACAGTAAAAGTTCACAACCTCCTTCATTTTTTTACATTTTTTTACCTGTAGCTGGGAGCAGCTGAGTATAACTTTTTACACAGAACTTACTCTGCTGAGCTGAGGAGATTGTGAGGTAAAATATCTTCCTTTTTTACATAGAGATGCTCAGGTGATATTTTCCTGTCTGCTTTTTACAGTTATACTGCATCAGTTTCAAGTGATTTAGCATATGAGTATTATGTCCCTTGAAGCCAAGTAGTGCTGTGGTGTTAGAATACACAGGCGTGAGCTAAATATTATCTGTATGGCTCACATGAATTAGCACTCACTCCCCTGTTGTGAAAAGCTAATACAAAGCATGTGATCAAGGGGCTGTCTTTAGTGACTTAGAAACAGACAGAAATTTAGAGGCTTAAAGGTTATAATGTATATTAATATAACCAAATTTTTTGTGCAAAGCTGGGGAATAGTTAGTAAAGGCATTATCTTTCTTTTTAAATAATAACAATTTTTGTGTTGACTGTCCCTTTAATTCCACGTTTTCAACTTTTTTCAACATAACTTTCTCTGTTTTGTATGCAGCCTGCCCTTGGATTTTACTACTTTTTAAATCTTTGTGGGTACCACTAGGGTGAATCAAGATAACCAGCAATTAATTCATACTTCACAAACTGTATCTTGGCTCCATAGCACTCACCCTTTCTGTTCTGCTGAATTAAAAAAAATAAAAATAGGTGAAAAGGTGAGGTTTCATGTTTTAATTTTTTTTGGCCGCATATCCTTTTAAATGGTTAATCTTCATTAGTGATTGTTATATATGAACATAAGTTAAGATATAGGAATCGCCTAAGTATATTTTGATCTCCATTAATTTTCTCTTCATTTAGTGCTTTTGATCACCATACAGTAACTTTTGTGATATATTCATTCCAGTCTTTGAAATCTCATAAAGTTCTGCTTAAAGGGACAGTCTACACCAGAATTGTTTTTGTTTGAAAATATAGATAATCCCTTTATTACCAATTCCCCAGTTTTGCATTACCAACACAGTTATATAAATACACTTTTTATCTCTGTGATTATCTTGTATCTAAGCCTCTGCAAACTGTCCCCTTATTTCAGTTCTTTTGACAGACATCCATTTTAGCCAATCAGAGCTGGCTCACTGGAACTCCATGTGCGTGAGCACAGTGTTATCTATATGACACACGTGAACTAACACCCTCTAGTGGTGAAAAACTGTCAAAATGCCCTAAGAGAAGAGGCGGCCTTTAAGGGCTTAGAAATTAGCATATGAACCTCCTAGGTTTAGCTTTCAACTAAGAATACAAAGAGAACAAAGCAAAATTGGTGATAAAAGTAAATTGGAAAATTGTTTAAAATTACATTCTCTATCTGAATCATGAAAGTTTATTTTGGCCTAGACTGTCCTTTTAAATTGTATCACACACGGTTCTTGCTTTAACATTCTATAGTTTACTGTCCTCTAGTTTTGTCCTCCTATCAAACAATGAAAAACTTTAATACAGTATATTAGTCTATTTCTTTCCTAATGAATGCCATCTTTCTTTTTAAAATGGCATTGTTTTAGGTACTGCATTATTTGGAGATAAGTGCTAATTACATATCAACTGCACATTTATTTATGATTTAACTATTAATGAAAGCGTTATGCATTTATATATAAAAAAAAAAGCAAGGGATTATTTGAATGTATGCACTTATAAAGATCAGCACTAAAACGTTTCACTTCAATGAATTGGCGCCTTTTATTTCCATATAGCCCTGTAATGAAAATACTATTATTATTTTTTTAAGATATATCCATATTCTTTATTAGAGAAAATATCAAGGCACTGACTAAACTCCTACTTTTAAATCTTCAGATTAACATGCTATTTACATTAATACATTTCCAGCTCTCAAGTAAACCACTATGATCGAACCAATGGAGCTTTGAGATACAAATAATACAAAACCTGTAAATACTGGAATAAGTTATTTTGATATCATCTTTAGTGTGGGAATAGTTCAAACTATTAGAAAACCCTTAAAAGGACAATTAAAAAGAATCTCATTAGCTGAAGTGAGTCTTACAGGGATATGACAGTTGACAAAAAGAGGTAGCAAGCTGATTGTCAGAACGGCAGTGTGTGCCCTGAATTTGAAGTAGGTCTATTTCAGTGTGATTTTTTTTTTCTTTATAGAGAGACAGGACTGTAACAAACATGATATGGTTTAAATCACACACATGGTACAAGGCAAAGAAAAGTACAGCACCTGGTAATTCAAGCTCATGTGTATCTGTTCCTCAGTCACTTTCTTTAATGTTGTAGAAAAAAGAAAAAAAATAGAAATTTTGATCATCATCTTAAAAATGTATGATACTGGTTAGCCATACTGGGGTAGCATACAAATTCAATTCTATAGACTAAGCCCTTAATGTAATATTTCCTTGTATTTTGCTAGATTATCATCAGTCTTTTAATAATAAAAAAATAGAGAGAGAAACTCAAACAGCATTTGATTATTATAAATTGTTAAGATTTGTATATTCTTAATATTTTATAATGTTATAATAGTTTATACTAGAAACTGCAATGGTATAGAATGTTATTGGTATATGCCTTCTATAGTAATACATTTAATATAAATATATTTTAAAGATGTATTAAAAACATATAGAAAATAGAAACCTTATTTGGCTCTACTGCAGTGCAATGTACTGAATGTTTTAAGGTCTGTTTATTACAATATAGAAGTCATTATCTATAATTAACATCCAGTCTAGGCAGTAGTTGTTAGCAATCAGTAATTGCTATCACACTTTAGAGAATAGATCCCATTGACTCAAAGAAACAAGTGATCAAAATGCTTCTCTTGCTGCCAGTTTATTCACTTGCCTGCAAATGGGTCCATCAAGTCTTTGTACTAATGATCACTAGGAGACCTTCATTAGTTTAAAAATACTTTGGAAGATTGAATTTTAATTAATTCCCTTTGTTCTGGAAGATTAAAAATACAGTATTATTGTGAAAGACAGAAAATACTTGAAATTATATAATTTTAGCACAGTTATAAATTTATGTACGAGATAGGTGGAAGTTTTGGTATATTCATTAAAATTAAGATGCAAATAAATTCTAGATCTTCTCTATGAAATTTAGCATTTAATTATTCGGATATTAACTTTGATTGAATGCAAGCTTATGGAAATAAAAAATGTGAATGTTATATTTGGAAGCGTTCATTTTAATATTCAAAAGTTAACATTTATTTTATAAAAACATTAGCATTTATTCAAATGTCATCTATTACTAATTTTAGGACATCTTGAATTTGTCTTTACAAATAGTAGAAAATATATTAGGGGAAGCAGGAAATGTGCATATTTAGTTTTTTTTGAACATTTAAAGACCAATACATAATATAGTTAAATAAATAAAAAATACATTCTAAATATATCTCTCTTTTTCATCGGTATGTTTTTTTTAAAAAAATTGTATGTTTTATGTTGCCAAGTGTTTACTAAGAGAAGTAATTGGCATTTGTTTTATTAATGTTTCCCCCTTCATTGACTTCAATGAAAAGTGTGTTGTGTTGTTACTCCAAAATAAGAAAGAACAGTGCCCAACTGTGATTGGACACAGCTATAGCAGCTTGCTTCGTGGGATGATGCCCACCCAGGGTGCTGGACATTTTAGTGGTCTTTACCTTCTACAAATAAGCAGCTTATTAGTCTGATCCCACTCAGTTGCTTAAATACTTGGCAATGATTCTCAAAATCAGGACTTGTATAGGTTACCCCATAAGTATACTTTGGCCTATGTGGACCTCTTTACTGGAGATACTAGCTAAATCTTTAGGTATAGTAGGCAAGATGTCCGTCCACGTCTGGTTACCCCCATAACCCTCAGGGGGACAAATATTTTGTAAGGATCATTTGCATACAAATCAGGAAAGAAGACCATTCAGCTGGGAACACACATAGTAGCTTACTCAAATGGAATGTTGTATTTTAACTGTAGTTTTAAACAAGAATGCAATTTTGTTCTATGGTCAGGCCTACATTTGTTGAAAGCATTATAGAATGACTTTCCAGAAACACTTTATTTTTATTAATGTATAACTTTTAGCAACATGAACCTTGTGTGTTAGATTGGAGCTGTCCAGCATTACCGGGTGCTGAATTCCACTGCCTGAGTTTTTCATTTCCCTGAGTTGTAATGGAGTTTCTTGTTGTGCTTTTAATAGTTTGATGAAAAAGCATACACATGGGATAACAGATTATAAATATGTACTTTATTAATAATAACTTCAAACATAATTTAATAAAGAATTGTTTTAGGGTGTTAAATCTGGAAAATATAGTCTATGAATGCTAATCATAGTTTTTAAATGCATTATTTACACTATATATCTTTGTAACAATTTTCTGTAAATGATTATTACTGTCTGCACAAAGCATTACTTGTATTAATGATGTCAATATAAAGTTGTCTTTTCTCGGTTTTGTGTTTGATATATGTGTGTTTGTCCATGGCAAGCAATCACTCCATGTTGCCTAATTTGTTAGTGTAACCACAATCTGCTGGTTTATCATCACTGTGTATTAACACATAATGGCAAGAAAGTGAATTCCTAACCAGTCTGCAGCTGATCTCTCCCAAGGGCCACATCACAAAAGCTTTTTGCACCTCAGAATCCAATACTAGCTATGCATACATATTGATGTCTATGACCCTCTGAGAATCAATGATAAATAAGTTCCTTAGAATAACACAGGATTTAGTGATACATTTTCAGATGAGGTTCAATTACACCACTTGATAAATGTAGCCAAGATCTATGCTCTAGTTGGAACACATTGATCAATGAATTTAAACTCCCTATTAGGAAGGCAGGCTTTCACTTTATTGAGTCAGTCTTTCTTGTCTCACTCCTGTGAATTGCACACCACCCTGCATATAAAGTAAAATCAGTGATAAATGCATGTATCTCTCTGTCTGTCTGTTTGTTTGTCTATCTATATATCTATATCTGTCTGTGTGTGTGTAAATATGTATATGTGTGTGTGTGTATGTGTATATATATATATATATATATCTATATATCTATATGTGTATATACATGTATGTATATATATATATATATATATATATATATATATATATACACATATTTAATGGTGCTTAAAGGGACAGTCAACTCAAAAAATGTTATTGTTCAAAAAGATAGATAATCCCTTTATTACCCATTCACTAGTTTTGCAATACAACACTGTTATATTAATATACTTTTTACCTCTGTGATTACCTTGTGTCTAAGCCGCCTGATCACATAACGTTTTATTTGTTATCTACCTACTTGCATTTTAGCCAATTAGTGCTGTTTTGTGCACAACTTCACGGGCGTGAGCACAATTTTATCTATATGGCCCAACATGAACTATCAGTCTCCTGTTGTGAAAAGCAAATAAAAAAGCATGTGATTATGAGGCTGTCTGTAGTGGCTTAGAAACAAGCAGAAATTTAAAGGTTTAAATGTTATAAAGTATATTAATATAACACTATTGGTTGTGCAAAGCTGGGGAATGGGTGGTAAAGGCGTTACCTATCTTTTTAAACATTAACAATTTTGGTGTTGATTGTCCAGTTAAGTTTGCATATAACTCTAAAACTTTTGCAAATGGGTTAAACACACAGTTAAAGGTAACTCCAGAGCAGGAATGCACTACTGGGACCTAGCTCTAGACACATCTAGTTAGCTAATGACAAAAGGCATGTTTGTTTAACAACCAATAACCAACTAGCTCTCAGATATTATCACAAATTTGCCATTGCATATCTGTTTTGCTATATATCATATGATTCAATATTTTTCTATATTTTAAACCAATTTTAATTATTTTTACCATTTTTAGGTTCTTATTAATCATACTGTATTTTGACACTGCACTTTAGTGAGTATAACCGTTGTCCAATCTATAGGGTTTCATAATATCCCACATAATATCCCACTGGTTTCTTAAAGGGACACATTCACCTCTGTTATAATTGAAAAACCTAATGCACAGTTTCAGCATTCACTTTACATTTAGTCTTTTAGACGCCACATATAATCTATTTGTCCCCTAGTGCAGTCTAGTGTATTTAAGGACAATCTTTAGAACAACTCCAACAGCAAACTAGCAAAGCAATTAATAGCATTATAACTTAAAAACATATAAGAAGCGTTATATACCACTGTGCTCTGCTCAGCTGCCCAAGTGCCTACTGCCCATGGCCATGCCCAGCTCCAGTGTGAGTTCAGAGTTGATATATATATATATATATATATATAAATATTGATATAGATTAGAAGATTCACTAACCTGATGAAGCAGAAAAAGTCACTCTAGCGTTAAAGCACCGTACCACACTGATGGTCACGCTCACGACTCGTGACAGTGCAACACCCCACGACAGCCACTGACAAGTTGAACTGTTGTTTGTTCCACTAGTGTTCTCTGACTGACAGTGACACTCGTCCACACCACGGCACTGACTGAATGAGTAGCTGAGTGAGCTCACTCAGCTGACTGTCTGCTGCCCCTCAGTCAGAGAGTCTGACGACCGGAGTACGGAGTTATGGATGGAGTCTGACTGTGCTGTCTCTCAGGAGGACAGAGAAGGTGATGCCGGCACTCAAGTCCACCACTGCAACTAGCTCCTAGCTCTGACTGAGTGAGCTCTCACGATACTGACCTGGCTGAGCCTCTATTGCACGAATCAGTGCCAGTCGCACGTGACAGCTCTCTGCGCCTTATATTTCCCACCTGGCAGTAGTCAGTGACTCAGCCCAGAATCAGACATGCTCCTGTCTGATTGGCTGAGGGGCAGGCAGGGCTCCCGAGGCTTCTAGACACAAGCCTCCGGTGGGAGCGGTATGGGCCGCAAAAGAGACTGCATTAGCTCTTATTCGCCACTGGGTGTCAGTCTCTAGCGGCCCATACATTAAATACATTCATATTGCTCAATGGAAGGGTAGTTGTGGCCTCTACTTTCTTGTGCAACACTGAATTTGGGTCGGGGGGTAGGGGGTTTCACCTTTTATGAAGAAAAAATATTTTGAAGAAAAAAAATGAAATAACAATTTTTTTTCAAATTATTATTAATAAAGAGTGTAATTACACACATTGGCCATGGGAGGCACTGCCTCACCTGCCTCCTATGAGTGCACGTCACTTCTCTTTCTCCACTCTCCCCTAACAGCTTTGTTTTATAAAAAAAAGGGGAGTTTACATGCACTGGATTATATATAACAAATTAGCACTTTAGTTGCAATGTTTAAACCACAAAGGGACAGTAAACATTAAATGCATTATGAATGAATGATAAATTTAAAGCAAAGATTAGCCTGACTCCTGAGAACAATATCCAGACATAATTTTTAAAGTTATTTTAGTTGTTTAAATGGGACAAAGCAAATGAGAATAAAACCAATTCAGTCTCAAAGCAAATTGTCTGTTTAGCCATCAAAAATTGTAAAAAATAAAACAAAAGAACTAAATAAAAAACATATAATACTCCAACAAAAAATCTATAGGAATGTTAAGGAGATCAGTCATTTAAAGGGATAGTAAACACCAAAAATGTTATTGTTAAAAAGATAGATAATCCCTTTTTTAACCATTTTCCAGTTTTCCATAACCAACAATGTTATAGTAATATTCTTTTTACCTCTGTAATTACCTTGTATCTAAGCTTCTGCTGACTGCCTCCTTATCTTAGATCTTTTCACAGACTTGCATTTCAGGCAATTAGTGCTGACTCTTAAATAACTTCACGTGCATGAGCACAGTGTTATCTATATAAAAAACACATGAACTAACTCCCTCTAGCTGTGAAAAACTGACAGATGCATTCAGCTGAGAGGTGGCCTTCAAGGGCTTGAACATTAGCATATGAGCCTACCTAGGTTTAGCCTTCAACTAAGAATTACAAGAGAACAAAGCAAATTTGATGATAAAAGTAAATTACAAAGTTGTTTGAAATTGCACGCCCTATCTGAATCATGCACGTTTAATTTGGACTTTACTATCCCTTTAATGCTCTAGAAGAACAAAACCTAATGTACTCCCTCTTTAGAATATCTTAAATTGCATAACATAATGATGTACTGTATTAGTATAGTATATTAGCTAAAGATTTAAATAAGCATATCATTTGCTGTATATGTACACTACAAAACCACTATTTGTATCCCCTTAAAAAAACAGACTTACTTTCAGATTGGCTGTTAGTACAGTCATTTGTGCTTGTAGACAATATAAGCTTTTTAAAGGTATGGAATGTTCCTTAAAGAGTAATGGTTTTGCAATATAGATAAATGTCAAAGGAAGCGTATTTTTAAGGCATGTAGGGCAGATATGTTTAAAATGTATATTAAATATTTACCTAGTGTACTTTATTGGTATGTTTCTTTAAAGGAATATGAAAATCTAAAATAAATGTTCATGATTTAGATAAGATACTTTTTAAAGTGAAGGTAAAGTTTTAATATGCTGATTACAGTAATGAATTTGACATTACTTAAATAAGGTAATCGCTAACTTTTTTTTCACCATTTGTTGTTTATGTATGAAATAAATCTTTTTTAGAATTCCTTACCGTTCCGATTTTAACTCTTCCCAACCGCTATTTTCTTATTTTCTATTCAGTGACGTATAGAGCGGTCACACCCACTCTATACGTGTCTCAAAAGCGCGTTCTTGATGATTCATTGAACTGCGCATGCGCAAAGCGGCAATTTCTCTTACTACTGCGCATGCCTTCTGTAGGAAGCCTATTACGTATTATGGGATTATACCAATAGGCATACTCGAAACAGGAGTGCGCGTGAAGTCTGAGATGAATACATTAATCTTAGCGCATGCGCAGATCATCCGGGAGGTGGATGACGTCGATTGACGGCCGCCAAACGGCCAGATTTTCAATTGCCTCATAAAAAAATGTGACCAACCCAGGAAAAAAAACAAATATCAACGGGTTGAATTTGCAGACCAACAAAAAGTGAGTAAAAACAGCAAAAACTTACTTTAGACTCCTAATTAAAAAAAAAAAAAAAAATGAATGAAACTCATATTCATTTTGGGGAACTAATATTATTACAGTTTCACATCAAGGTAACTTTACCTTCACTTTAAGTTATTTTGCATTATCAATTTTAATTAGTTCTAGGTAATCTCAGGAGCAGCATTGCACTACTGGGAGCTAGCTGGTGGATTGGTGGCTAAACTCAAATGTCTCTTGTTATTGGCTCAACAAAATGTGTTAATTTAGGTCCTAGTAGTATATTGCTGCTCTGGAGCTTATTTTAACATTGTGTTTAACCCTTTTGCCGGGTCTGAAAATATAGGTTTTTTTATTTTTATTTTATTTATAACCAATAAAAGGGTACAAAAATACAAATTACATCATCCACCCACCTCGCAGGGTGAGTTCAA
This sequence comes from Bombina bombina, assembly GCF_027579735.1. Taxonomy (NCBI): domain Eukaryota; kingdom Metazoa; phylum Chordata; class Amphibia; order Anura; family Bombinatoridae; genus Bombina; species Bombina bombina. The sequence continues at coordinate 505,430,905 of NC_069503.1, read as the reverse complement.
AGGCAGAAATAACAGTACAATAAATTGAGGTATCATACATTGGCATATATAAGCAGATAAAGAACTCCGATGAAAATGGAACTTTGAAAATTTTCAATGAGTTAATGGATAATCCAATAGATGTGTCTGTACCACAGTATTGGGATTTTTTTAATATTATTAAACCTAACATAAAAACAGACACACACAAAAAAAACAGGAGAACATCATGGACACCTGGTAACACAAATACATTTTTTCTGCATCCTGTGGTTACATGGGTAAAAGGAGTTATATCTATTATTTTTCTTTGAGTCGTACTAAATGTGAAATCATCAATACTAAGTTGCAGCACATTAAGCTATTATAACATCTCTAAAATATGCAATTATTGTTCGTTATTCATTGATATGAATTGTGGCATAGATTAGTAAGTTGAGTTAGGTATTCAATGTCCACTATGCATAGAGAATACGTAAGCTGTGTAGAATGTTAAGACTGTATAGTTTCAAGTCAAAGTATGTTACATTATGGAAATCATTTACTCGGTGACCTACTTGTGTGAAGAAGTCTTATGATATCTTTTGATAATTATAGCTATAATAAACTGGCATCATCAGTATTGATCACGTGGTATAATATGGTTTTCAATATATTAAACTATCAAATTAAGGTTACCAGGTCCACACAAAACCATAACAACAGTGATAAAAGTGAATGACAAAATGACAATTATTAACGTGAGTGACAAAATGACATACACTAAAAACATTTTTAGGATTTAACCTAAGATGTATTGAGTAAAGATATTATGATCCCAATCCATAAGACTGATTGCTGTGACATTATGTAAACTTTTAAGTGAGCGGTGAATATACACTGACTATTATGTCCGGCCCAATGTAATATTGCAGAACACCATTGCTCCAGAATAGTATCAACACGTAATGCACTATAGAGTTAATGTGGAGCTAAGAGAACTCTGCCCAGGGTGTGTAGAGAGTTTTGATACTAATCTATGGAGGCCAACTAATCAAAGTGAACATATTAAGTTAAACAACTATTGTAAAGCGTGTTTCTTTCCATGCATTGCTGCAAAATACTGCGAGAGTTTAAGCTCCATGTGCACGGCTCCTGGTTAAGGTGTATAAGAATCTGGCCCAGAGTAAATACATTTTAAGGATTTTTAGTGTATATTTTATTGAGTATGGGCTCTATTATCTCAACACATTAGTCTTAGCTAGAATAGACGTGTATGGTGATAAACATGAATGGATCATTGCCACAATATAGTACCTGATAGCACCTACCATTAGATTGATGTGAGATTTAGAGAATACTGGTTAGGATTCTTGGGGAATTGTAATAGCAAGAGCCCTAGAGCAGGGGTGTCCAAACTTTGCTCTCCAGAGGTTTTGGAACTACATTTCCCATGATGCTCAGCTAGATAAAATGCTGGCTGAGCATCATCGAAAATGTAGTTCCAAAACCTCTGGAGAGCAAAGTTTGGACACCCCTGCCCTAGAGCTATGTGTAGCTCTTTCTCTGTGTTGCTTTATGTGCTGAGAATGTGTAGGTTTAAAATGCAGGACTCTTGGTAAAAAAACAAAATACATGCTGCAACACTAGACACTGACCCACCAAATGTAGTGTTATTAACGGCATACAGCATACGTGACCAAAGTATGACATTCATTTAGTGTTTATATGTAGTTTCCTTGTAGTGGGTACGCCTTACACACACACACTGTACAGTGAAGATTTGACAGTGCCCACATAAACCACCACAATAAAAAAAAAAGAATATCCAACTATTTACAAGATAAATTTATGTGTATTGAAGAAGAAGAAAAAAAAAACACATTTCAATATTAAACAAGAACAGAAATTACCATTGCTGTAGTGTAAAGTATACCCCATGGGATTGATGCATAGCTAAAGTAATATTGGTTGAAGTTCATGGGGAGTTGTAAGACATCTTTAAAGTCAAACCATCAGAATGAGACTACCTTAGATGCAGCCAACATCTGTGGATATCTCCAATCAGCAAGAGTTCCATTTTCTGATTAGCCGGTTCCACTCCGATTTGAGGCAAGCTGGCAATACGGCAGACGCATATGTGAAATCGGTAAGGCTCCATTAGATTGAGCGGTTCTGCGGTCTCCCTGACTGATTTGCCGCAATCAAAGTCTGCTCCACTTCACTTCAGGAACAGGGATGAGTCGTGTAGATATTCTATACGAATTTCAGTCTTGGCGGTTGTTATACTTGGTGCTGGGTAGATATTGTAAGCCAAATAACCTCCCAATTACTTTTGTAGAATTATGAGTTGTAATCAATTCTCTCCCGACTGTGTGGTTCGGCTGGGGTAAGCTCCAAAGATGGCGGCGAAAAAGGCAGAGAACTCATCCTTGAATCCAGAAACTGTATAATGGGGACGGTGAGTGGCCGCGTTGTCCCAAAGTGGTCTGCAGTATCATCCATCAATCTGTGTCATAGTCGCAGTAGCCGGTTTGTGATATGGTAGTTGTGGCAGATGATGGGGTTCAACACGTAAAGATGGAGATCTATGTGCCTATGTCATGGCCAGCAGACACTGCATGGATGTTTCCAAATTAGTGAACGCTGGGAGTAGTAGTATTTCCAAGGCAGAAAGTATGTCTTGTGTAGAGTGTAATAGGTTTCTATCCACTAACTTGCAGTTTCTGCGTCACTGAAAATGGCGCCGTTTCAAAAGGTCAGTCCAGTTTAAGTTTAAGGGACCTCTGGGGGCAAGGGTGGTGATATTTCCCTTTGCAAAATATATAGGCGATCGACCCACCGTTTAGATACAGTGTCCAACAAGCCAAAGCAGCGGGAATGCGGTAGCTATGAGTTTTTATGCTAAGTTATTAGGAGTCTTCACAGAGCTCTTCAGCCATGCTACCGCTCGTTAGTCCCGCCCACTGGAATTCCCTGAAAATATAGTTATATGCATGAAATAGTGCAATAATAAAATTATTTAACGCATTAGATACTTTTATGTCCCTTTTAATGTAAGCTACAATACCAAAATTAATATCTTAAAGGGATATGAAACCCAATATTTTTTCTTTCATGTTTCAGATACAGCTTGCAATTTTAAGCAACCTTCTAATTTAATCCTATTATCATTTTTTTCTTTATTCTCTTGGTATCTTATTTGAAAAGCAGCAATGTAAGCTTAGGAGCCAGACCATTTTTTGGTTTGGCTCCTAAGCTTGCATTCCTGCTTTCCAAATAAGATACCAAGAGAACGAAGCAAAATTGATAATGCTCTATCTGAATTATGAAAGAAAAAAATGTGGGTTTCATATCATATTAAGGGGACATATTACTTAAACTGTATTATATATATATATATATATATATATATATATATATATATATATATATATATAAAGACCAGCATTTGATTTATAAGGTGCAGTATCATCTATAAATTGCTACGTCACTGCTCCTACTATACCTTTTTAGGTGTTACAGACACCCTCAAGTTTCAATCTAACCTCCACACAGGTCACCCCACTGCATTAGCAGTTTTTGCCTTTTGTTTTTTAGTTTGTGATGTGGCCAATCAGAAGTGTGCCAAATGCGCCATTGACTTTAACCAGTAACAAATGTCAAAGCTTTCTCTTTAAGATAGAACAAAGACCATTTGTCAGTATCCGTATTATTCAGTATGTTCCTTTAAGCATTTATGTCATAGTATTTTTTTCCATTTGAGAAATATTTATGCGGAATAACTGGGGGGAGAAATGTTTTTCTTCATCTGATTAAATCTTTGCTGTTGTTTTCGTGCCAAGCTGCAGATCAGATACCAGTCACAAATGATTAATTTGTGTTTATGTTGTTAGATATTTATAAAAGATACATAGCTTCTTCCCATTCTACATTTAATTTATCCATAACTTAATGGGCTTAGAAAATATTTTTTTTTACTTTGTCAAGCCTCATCTTGTGCTTCATGGGGATTTTATTTCAAAATCATTGTTGTTTTTAAAGAAAGCTGTAGGACTACGGGGTCTGCTTATTGTAATGGATTGAAATATGCGTTTTTTTTTTTTCCCAGTGGGCAAATTGTAATACCTTATAAAGTCATTTATTACTAATGTGAAAAATGTGCCCTCAAGTCACGTTCTACACATCTTATGTACACATATTACCAGATATTATTTTTTCACAAAACTCTCCATCATCAGATCCCACAGAAAAGTAAACTGATGTAAAGTAATAGAGTAATTTGCAGTATTTACACATATGTGTCAACATTTAGTATAAGTATTTTTACATTATAGGCCAAAAATGAAAACCTATCATTCTCTAGAACCTGGAACATCATGCAAACATAGAACCATATCAAACAGGACTGTCCTCCATTTTCTGAGTCTGCACCATGTCTCAAATGTACACCTGTGGCATGACATACACACGTACACACTCATACTTATACACTCAGACATACACATACACACACCCACATACATACACACATACTCATACATACACATACACACACATTTACACATACACATATACACACTCACATACACATACAATCACACATACATACACACACATATATACAATCATACATACACACACTCACTCACACATGCACACACTCACATACATACACACACATACTCACACATACACATTCACACATACACACTCACACATACACTCACATACACTCATACACACATTTACACACACACTCGCACATTCACACATACAAACTCACACATACACACACATACTCGCACATTTACACATACACACACATACTCACACATACACACACACATACATACACACCACTCACACATTCACACACACATACATACACACATACACTCACACACATACACTCACACACACACATATATAAAGCAAGTGGTCCAATATCAAAAATATTTCTAAACAGACATGTCTCAGCTATGTTTAACCTGCTCCGCCTTTTTAAAAAAAAAAAATATAATACAGCTTGATTTTTTATTTATTTATTTTATTTAAATTGCTTTACATTTAAAGGTACACAAAGCCCAAACATTTTCCTTCGTTATTCAGAAATGTTTTATAATTTTAAAGAAAAATTTCCAATTTGCTTCTGTTATGAAATGTGCTTTGTTCTCTTGGTATTCTGTGTTGAAAAGCAGGTATGGATGCTCAGGAGCATACACGCGACTGAAGCACTATATGGCAGAAGTTTGGTTTTTAACATGTTAAACACTACTGCCATATAGTTTTTCAGACACATGCACACTACCTACCAAGGTATTCTCTTCTTCAAAAAATATTATGAGAACAAAGTAAAGTTAAAGTGAATGTAGACTTTGAGGAATGTGTGTCTGGTTTTTAAAAAAAACCTATTAAAAACAGGGGCACTGTCATTCATCAAAGTTTCCATTTCAGCCGTTTTGTTAAAATACTTACCTTTATTTCTTGACAGCCGGAACAGAGATTCCCCGGCTTGCCGTGCGTCTCTTCATAGGTCAGAAATGAAGAATCCGGCTTCCTCCAATCACGACATGGCCTCAGGCAATGTTTGCTCTGAGGGGGGAAGCCGTGATTGGAGGAAGCCGGATTCTTCATTTCTGACGTAAGAAGAGACGAGCGGCAGACGGGGAATCGCTAGTCCGGCTTCATGAAGAAAAGGTAACTATTTTAACAAAACAGCTGAAATGTAAACTTTGATGAATGAAAGTGCCCCTGTTTTTAATAGGATTTTTAAAAACCGGGCACTCATTCCTCAAAGTTTACATTCACTTTAATAATAGAAATAAATTGGAAACTTTAAAAAAAAATTATTTTCTGTCTGTATCATGAAAGGAAAAATTGGGTTTCATATCCCTTTAATACTTTTTGCCCTGGGGAAATGCACCACTTTGGTGCAGGGCATCAGACTCAGCATGACAAAATATAATAGTTGTTAATATATTACTCTGTTTATCAATTGTAGGATTTTTTTTTTTTTATTCGAGTTAAAGGGACATTCCACATGGATGTATTTCAGTTTTAAATAGAACCTTTTTTGAAATACACCTGTATTTGCAAAAACACTTCTAATAAAAGCTATAACTGTTTCAAAAGTGTATTTAAGTATGCACCGTGCACCAGCATTTTAAAAACAGCACTTGCTCAGAGAGCCTAAGGTGCCTGTACTATCTGGTAATGACTCAATTTGTTAATTGCTGACATGATACAAGCACCACTGGTGCCCTGAGCAGCTGCAGTATTTAAAATGCTGGTGCACTGAGAATATCTAGCTATGCTTCACATGCACGTGCAGATTAAATGTTAACACTAAAATAGTGATAACATTTATTAGAAGCATTTTTACCAATAAATGTATATTGTAAATTTTTTCTATTCAAAAATGTAATTCATCTATGTGCATTTAAATTTTTACCGGAATGTCCCTTTAACTGCTAGGCAAAGCAATTTACCAATCTTGTTATCTCACCAAACATTCCTGGTAGTGTCCTTATTATCACCAATCAGTGGTTAACAACCATTTCCCCTCCCAATCCCACAGTCACAGCATTCCATACTCAAATGGGTACAGCGTGTTTTTTGTAAATAAACTTTTTGAACTGTGTCCTGTGATTAAAAGAGTAGGGAATTTTGAGTTGCTCCAGAGGAAGGATGGGTTTCCATTAAAATCCCGTATATGCTTTCTAAGGCACCAGCCACTACTAAGCATATGCAAGAGTTCACAGTGTATACGTATATTAGTCTGTGTGCTAGGGAAGTCTTATATATAGATCACTGTCTTTCAATATCCACACTACCCAGATATTTAGCCCATGTTGTTATGCCGCTGGCAGCCGAGGTGGCGTGAATACATGGCATTAGAAATGGTACATTATTATTAAGTACGGAATACAAGCTGAGGTTTGATATGTTTAGGTAAGGTTATGACCAATATCACACAAGATTAATTATAAAATGGGATACTGCGGGTATTATTTTATCTGGCTCCACCTCACTGACGAGACCCATAGGAGGCCAAAACGATCGTCTGGGGTTGTCATGTTCCTTGTTCAGTTGAGAATTGCCTGGTATTTCGGGGCTGGACTGACCTTAATTGGCAGGATCAGACTGATATACTTCAGGAAAGTTTTCTTCTGTGAAAAGCACACTGGTCTAAAAGAGGCTGCTTCCGGGTGGTAAATCGCTATAGAACAAGCCACTGAGCTGTTGTTCGTTCCTGGTAGAGCGCTTCTCTCTTCGTATGCATATTATTTTATGTCTTAGGCACTCCGTATATGTGAACTATAGATAGCGCTAAGATAGTCTGATATTCTACAGACCATTTAATAATAATATCAATGCTTTAAGATTATGTACTTCTTTATATTATTTCATGCTAGTCATCTGAGTTTATTACGGATAATATTGTTGTTACCTGTATTGTTGTAGAGTAGCAATATATTGTGTTTAATGTTTCTAGGTGATAGAAAGAGCCCATAATATACCTTCGCAACTATAAATCTTATTAAACAAAGGTTGGTCTGGGATTTTCCATTAGATTTGTCCTTTAAAAAAGTTAAGTTTTGATCCTGTCCATTTGAAAAATAGACCCCCCATCTAACAGTAGTTAACGCTGCTTAGAGCAGTTCCATTGCCAAGATGTGATTTTCAGGCTCCTATAGTCTATAATTTAACTCTCTACTTCCTATATAACTGTTCATAGCTTTATATGGTATAAGGGCAGAGAGTGACCCTATATGTTTTGTTCATCTACAGTCCTAAGGGTCCAAGAGCGACTCTATATGATCCATTTATGCTATAAGCCCCCTACCATATCCCCATGCTGATAAAATTAAAGGTTCAGGGTCCAGAAGAGGCCAATTTTTTCCCATCTGGGATTTTTTATTCATAAGTTGGAATGGTTGTCAAAGGGGATAATTACCTAGTAATTTAAAAAAAAAAGGTTCATCATTTGAGACCCATGAGTGGTCCCATCTTGTCTCAGTTTACCAACTATAACGACTCATTTTGTACATAGTTGAAGTGTTCAAGAGTGGCCTCATAAGGCATCTAGTTGGTATACAGATTGGTTAACCAAAGAGTGTAAATGTCATATATATGTGTCATTTATATATCTATCCTAATTTGTACCTGATGAAAGTCATGTAACCATTTATTTTTGTAGTGTCTAATATATCTTGACATTTAATATTTGTATGCCTCAAATTGAACCTTAATAAAATTCATTTATAAAAAAAATATATACCTGCTTCTATCTGATCTAGCATAATCTTCCAGTCTGCCAAATTAAAGTCCCCTATTTCTATAACCTTAAGCTTCATGGTCATTTTGGTTATTTCTTCTATTAACAGATTATCCAGTCTTTCATCCTGTAATGGAGGCCTATATACAACCCCTATTCTAAACACATTTTAGCCCCAGTTTCCACAGTCACCCAAATACTTTTCACATAATCATTAGTTCCTACTATTTCACTAACCTTTATATTTTATTTTAAGCACAGAGCAACTCCACCACCTTTCTTTCCTACTGTTTTTTTAATTCATTTGTATCCAGGTATGACTATATCCCAGTCATGAGAATCATTGTACCATGATTCTGTTATATCTACTAAATCCAAGTTGTCCCTTGTTATTATTGAAGTGAGTTCAGGTAATTTCCTAAGCTGCAAGGATTTTTCTACTAGAATTTCTAGAACTGTAACTTTGACTAACAGTTTTTGCATGTTGTGGGGGTCAGGTGGATATATTAATGCTACCCGCTTTTACTAGTTTAAATTACTTCTAATAAAGCATTTGAACTCCTCTCACAGATTCTCTGTTCCTTTATCATCTCTCTTAAATAACTTAGTATCTTGCCAAACCTTTCTATAATGGCCATTAGAACCAAATCCTCTTTCCCTGCATCATTTATTTAACCAAGAATTACATTTTATTATCTGCTCCATCTATCCTGCTTCCTGGCCATACACAGATAAAATAGCAGACAATGATACAGTTGATGCCACATGCTCTAAATGATTGCCTAGGTCAGAAAACTCTTTATGAACAGCAGGAACATCATTACTAGCCAGATCATTTGTTCCTAATTAAACAGTCACATCTATCTCAGTTTCCTTTCTTGCTGCTTTAACAATTCTGAAAATATGATTCTTATCCCTGTAAGTAGTAGCTCCTGGAAGACATCTAACCTCCCTTGCTTCTACTTTACTTTCACCTAACTACACATTCCTCAAAATGGAGTCACCCACTAACCATCTTTTCTTCAAACACGTCATAGGTCTTGCTTGTGTTTTCTAACTTGGAGATTCAGCTTCCAATAGATTTGACTTAACTGTTACAACTTCAGAAGACTCAGAAACTTCAATCTCTTTATCACGGGTGTGTTCAGCAAGAACAACATAGGAGCTTTGCAATGGCAGAGGTTGAGGGTAATGCTTCTGGCCTACTGCTCTAACTCTTCCAGAGCCTACATTAATCAATCTGCCTCTCCCTGTTGATCTCTGGGGTAGAGGGGCTTCTTCCTGAGGCAGCTTTTTAGAGGTAACAGACATGTAACTTACCTTAGCTTCAAAGTTAGCTACTTCTTCCTTTAAACCCAAATTTATTACTTCATGATTCAGATAGAGCATGCAATTTTAAGCAACTTTCTAATTTTCTCCTATTATAAATTTTTCTTTGTTTTCTTAAATTTATTTGAAAAGCAGGAATGTAAAGCTTAAAAGCCGGCCCATTTTTGGTTCAGCGCCCTGGATATTGCTTGCTTATTGGTGGCTACATTTTAGACCACCAATCAGCAAGCGCTACCCAGGTGCAGAACCAATCTCAATTCATTAAATAAAAAAATTGGGTTTAGTATCAATTTAAGAAAGAAAACTGCTTTCTAACTAGACATCTTTCTGTCTACATAGAGGTGTTCGTGTGATATTTTTTAGTCAGATTTTACAGGTGCTGCATCTCATTCAAGTGATTTTGCTTATGGGTAGTTTGTTATTTTTTGTGTATCTGTTGGCTCCAAGTTGGTGTATAGCAAAGACACCGTACACATATCGAGAGATTGTTACTTACAGATACACCTTTAATGGTATTTGGAGAGCTGAATTTTGGTTGTTTGTGTTCCATGCATGAGTACAAAAGTCATATGAACCCCCCTGGTGTCCTATGGGCCTACCTAAGTTTATTTTTTAGTGAAAGATACCAAGAGAACAAAGCAATTCTGATTATAGAAATAAATTGTAAAGTTGTTTAAAACTGCATGCTCTGTCTAAAGTTTAATTTTAATTTTACTTTCATTTTAACCATCTCTTCTCTTTGACTGGAATATGATTGCAGATGTGCTATAGAAGGACAAGAGTTAGTGTTTATTTATCTGTTTTTTTAATGGTTTTGTTATCAGAAGCCAAAATTCAATTAGTTATATATAACTGCCATTCTGCCCAAACCAATTTTTTTTGGTTCCACATTTTAACACTTGCAGATATGTATGTATATTTAGATAAGCGACACCAAATCATACAGCCCAAACAATAATATATTAGTGCACAATAAGGGCTGGATTAATCAAGATGGGGCGGACAAGGGTGTACATATGCGCCCTTTTTGGGCCCCAGCTCGACTATGGCGGGCAGCAGTTCGCTGCCGGAATTCAGCAGTGCACAAGAGTGCTATATTGCACTCTTGTGCAACACCGTCCCCTGCCCGCGCACTGCCAATCACGCACAGGCAGGAGCTGTCATACTCCCTGGTCGCACGAGAGTGGGGATATTGAAATTCTCCACCTAATAGGTGGAGAAGAAGCTAGGAAGCAGCGGTCTAATGACCGCTGCTTGATAAATACTGACTGCAGGTTCTCTTGTGAGAACCTGCAGTGGTAGACATGTGAACGGCTTGATAAATCAAGCGCTAAGAGGTTGATAGATTTATACTGCACTACTTTGGTCCTTGAGGTTTCTTGGAAATTACATATATGGGCCATCATTTTGAACACACCTATAACAAGAATTTTAAAGTATTACCAAGGAAAAATGTAAGACCCTAAACTAAATAGTCAGTGAGAGTTATTGGGAAGGTTAACTACTACCAAAAGCTGGTATAAAAAAATAAAGAGAAAATTGTTGCAGGAAATTGTGACTTATTAAAGAAATGTATGAATAGAATGCTTGATGTTTATTATCTGTTGTCTGGAATATAAAGTAAGTGCCTGAAGTAAGAGAGAAGCACATCTGCATGTTTATGGGAGAGACACATTTCCAGTTTCTTGCCCCCCTATCCTTCTCATCACTGCATGCTTCCGCCATTAGCTTAATTGAAGGTGTTATCTTTGAAGCTTCGGTTGTGATTTAGGGTTTTCCTCCCTGTATTTAAAATCTTGCAGACTGTGATAGAATGTGCAAATGAGTTCAAGCTGTGAATGGACTCTGGGATGTGACCAAATTGGCTTGTTTCCACGCTTACAAAGATTCTATGCCATTTCAAAACCACTGTGTACAGTGCTGCCCTGGCTCATGTTCAGCCTCCCTAGCCGTTGCTGCCTAAGATGATGGACTCATTACACAATATAACCCCACTACCACCACCACCACCACCACCACCCCTTTAGTGCTCTTGCTATGTAAAGTATTTAATCTTCAAATAGGAAGAATATTGTAGATGCTTGTAGCATAACTGGACTTAAAGGGATACTAAACCCATTTTTTTTTCTTCTTTCGTGATTCAGATAGGGCATGCAATTTTAAGCAATTTTCCAATTTACTCTTACTATCAATTTTTCTTCGTTCTCTTGCTATCTTCATTTAAAAAGCAGGAATTTAAGCTTAGGAGCCAGCCTATTTTAGGTTCAGCACCCTAGATAGTGCTTGCTTATTGGTAGCTACATTTAGCAAACTAATAAACAAACATAGCCCAGGTTCTCAACCAAAAATGGGCCGGATCCTAAGCATTATATTCCTGCTTTTTTTTAAATAAAGATAGCAAGAGAACGAAGAAAAATTATCAATAGGAGTAAATTAGAAAGTTTCTTAAAATTGCATGCTCTTTATGAAACATTAAAGAAAACAATGTGGGTTTAGTATCCCTTTAAAGGGACTTTAAAGCATTAGAAATGTAATAAATGGATTTCAAGACAAATACAATATATGTATTACAAACATTAAAAACAGTCGTTATTACCAAAAGCATGCACCTTCAGAACCCACTTTAATGTTTTAAATCATATCTCCTTTGCTGTTGCCAGATAAGGACATATCAAATCAACCAATCAATGTGCAGCATGTAGAACAGTCAGGAGCACTCTGGCCTCTTGGAAGGGTGGAGTGGAAATAATATAATAGATTTAAATACTAGGAAAAGCTGGCAAAATAAATAATCAAAGTTCATTGAAATTTTGTTTTGCTGTGCGTTATTAAACATTTTATGTGGAATTCTGTGCTTACTTTCCCTATAATGTTTTTTTACTAATATATGTTTGTATATGTTAGCTATCTTCTTACAAGAAGATATTTCTACATTTTAGCCCCGAAATGATGAAATCTGGTAGTCTATTCTAATTTGGTTGACCTATTTGCATACCTCCCAACATTTATGGCTAGGTACGTTATTAGGGACTCTAACGGTTGAGAGAGGTGTCACTGTTTTGTGGGTTGGGTCATGTTGGATAGAAGTGGATCATGGATGGTTTTGTGGGTAGGATTATGGGCATGCCTGGCTGGTGGCTGGTTGTGTCTGGGTGGTTTGTGGTTGTATCTGGGTGGTTTGTGTGTATATATTTGATCGGCCTATGGGCAGGTCTAAGGGAATTTTCTATGTAAATAGTCTTCCTGCGCTAAAGGCCAGATTATGTGGACCTAAAGCTAAAACATTTGAGGTGACACTGAATAGATGGAAATGATCACTCAGGACATAAAATATGTTAAATATGAGCTAATATTTATTATTAATAAAAGAGATGATTAAAATATTTTCTTTGAAAATTTATTAGTAAAATAATTTTTTAAATTTTTTTTAAAAAAATTGATTAAAAATAGAATTTAATTGAATTTTGTATTAAAAAGCTGATATAATAATGTTTTTCAGCAAAAATAACAGAGGCAAAAAAGATGAAAAGAAAAGATATAAGTGAGGTGAGTGTACTGAGCAGAGGATATAGTTAGTATACACAGCACATTTAGTTAGTATGTTAGTATAGTTAGTGAGGTTATTCAAACAACAGATGCGGTTAATATACAGCAAGTGTAATGAGTGACTGGTATTACCTGAACTTTGGATTACTTCATTTGATTTTACCATAGGATTGAATTACAAAAAAGACTGTGAGTCTGATCTTACAAGGTACTTTTAACATAAAAAGGAGACGGCACTGAAAATTTCACTTGCCCAACATTTTGCATATGCCAACACTCTTTATCTGTGCACAGAAAAGAACTTTCATTTTACAGTTCTATCACAATTGTGTTTGAAATGGCAATTTTTAATACCAAATTTTAGTTACGCTGTTTTAGTTGTACTAACTTTGCCTTATTAACCTAGCTCTATTTAACTTTAATATTTAACTTTATTTTTTAGCTAAGTTTCATTTACATTGCTTTTTTGCACAACTGTCCACTTGATGAATTTAGGTATATTTATTTTATAGCTGTTTAGTTGACATAATTTTAATTTATAATACATTTTTAGCACACACCACTTTTAGCACACACCACTTGAGCTTATACACCTTTAGCTGACCCATTTTTAGTTTACACTTTAACCTCAATCAAATCCACTGCACTCATTACACTTGCTGTATATTAACCGCATCTGTTGTTTGAATAACCTCACTAACTATACTAACATACTAACTAAATGTGCTGTGTATACTAACTATATCCTCTGCTCAGTACACTCACCTCACTTATATCTTTTCTTTTCATCTTTTTTGCCTCTGTTATTTTTGCTGAAAAACATTATTATATCAGATTTTTAATACAAAATTCAATTAAATTCTATTTTTAATCAATTTTTTTAAAAAAAATGTAAAAAATTATTTTACTAATAAATTTTCAAAGAAAATATTTTAATCATCTCTTTTATTAATAATAAATATTAGCTCATATTTAACATATTTTATGTCCTGAGTGATCATTTCCATCTATTCAGTGTCACCTCAAATGTTTTAGCTTTAGGTCCACATAATCTGGCCTTTAGCGCAGGAAGACTATTTACATAGATTTCAATCATCAATTTTATCTGGGGATTTTTTGATATCAACCTGTATACTTTGAGGTGAATTGTTTCAGCGCTCTCTCTCTCCCTAGATATATTCTAAGGGAATTTTCTGCAAATAGAGACAAGGCTGTCTCAGACGGACAGAGAAACAGAACTCAGAATTAGGGACTCTCCCTCTCTAATAAGTTGGAGATCTGTAATCTGCCAGAGGTTTACATAGTAGAGGTTTTTGGAGGGGTTTTAGGTGATATTCCTAGTCCAAAACACTTCTCAACATTGCCTTAAAGCAGACATAGATACTGTTTTGGTCATTCTTTTGTAAGGTGTCTCTGTCTAGATCAAGTCTAGATAAAGTTTAAAAAAAAATTATAATCCAGTTTTTATTAATAATGATAGCTGTCATGTTGATTACATCCCATTATTAGTCTTAGTTTGTAAAAATTGTTGAAACAGCAGCTATGCCTTTAACCTTATATTGCCTTAGCATACCTCTCTTTCATGCATATGTTTGATACCAGTTTTCCATAAAACTCAGTGGGATAAGGAATATGCTGCCTGTTGTCCATTAAAGATACAAATAGACTGGCATAAAATTCTGATTCATGTGCTACAACTGTTGAAGGTCCAACTGTGAGTCTTAAAGAGACACTGAGCTCAGGCTGTATCTATCATGGATATAAAGGAGATATGGTAATGCAAATAATAAAATGCTGTATATTTACTTAATCACTAATGTTCCTTGCTTAATTGTGTGTATAACCTCTGCAAAAGGGTTAAATACATAGCTGACATCTCTCTTAAGATGCTTAAAGGACCACTCAATACAGTAGAAATACATATTTAACAAGTACATAATAAAAAGACAATACATAGCACTTACTCTGAATTTCAAATGAGCAGTAGATTGTTTTCTGACAAATTATTTTTTTTCTTCCATTTTCCGGACCCCTGTATCATGTGACAGACATCAGCCAATCACATACTAGTATACATAGACACTGTGAGCTTCTTGTGCACATGCTCAGTAGGACCTTGTTCCACAGAAAGAGTGAATATAAAAAGACTGTGCAAAACTTGATACTAGAAGTGTCATGAGATGCAGGACATATGCAGGACACAGCAATGATGGTACAACTCTATTTTATTACAGAGCATAGCAATACACATCCAGACAGGTTGATTGTATTAAACTAACTGCGACACAGACACCGGACCTAAGCTAGTGACATCACATCCTGCTATCATCACATCTTCCCCTTTTTCAAAGGCAAAGCATACATTCGCATATATTAAATAACAAAGTACACCAACAGGGTATACAACAACATTTTGTTTTAGAACATTATAAGAACAGATGGATTAGAAAACATGAACAAATAAATTACATCCTGACTTGGACATCGGGGTAGACTACCCTAGTCCACAGTGACCATGGGATTATTCTGCCCATACTTCCGGTCACTGTTCTAGCTAAAGTCAGTCCCTGTATCGGGCCGGAAGCCTCACCACTCTTCCGCTTGATGTAACTTTGCATGAACTGTCCTCTGATACAGAAGATGGTGAACAAGAGTCTGCTGGAGGCAAAGATATATCCCCGCTATGATCTTGCTGAGGGGAAGGCACCTCTCTTAGAACAGGAGATCCCACCGGCGGTGGTACTGAGGTATCCGGTTCCAGACTCTCAGGTACAGGCTGAAGATGTCTTCGGTTACGGCGTGTAACCGTCCCTCCCTCTGTAAGGACTGTGTAAGACCTTGGTTCTGGAGAGCGGCCCACTACCGTAGCAGGCGTCTTCCATTTCTTCTCATCATCCAGTTTAATTCTGACACTTTGGCCCGCTTTCAGTTCCTGTAAAGGCCTGACAGAATGTCTCCTGTCGTAGAAGAAACGATAACCCTTTTTGGCCTCTTCATCCCTCCTAAGGACTTCGTCCCGAGGAACAGGGCCAGGCGGCTTGAAGACACCCACTGAGGGTAAAGTGGTGCGAATCTGGCGTCCTAGCATCAGCTGTGCCGGGCTAAACCCGGTGGCTTGAATGGGCGTCGCCCTGTATGACAAGAGGGCTAGGTACGGTTCAGATTGCTTTAGGATGAATTTTGTTGTTTGAACTGCCCTTTCAGCCATTCCGTTGGCCTGCGGATAATGTGGACTTGACGTGGAATGTACAAAATCATATTCCCTGCTGAAAGCACTGAACTCTGTAGAAGCGAACTGCATGCCATTATCACTCACCAGCTCCATTGGAATGCCCCAGCGGGCGAACAAGCTCTTCAGGCGAATGATAACGGCCTGACTTGTGATATCATTCAGGGGTGCTATTTCCAAATACCTGGAATAGTAGTCGATAACAACAAGAAACTTTTTCCCGTGCAGTTCGCACAAATCAGCAGCTATTTTCTGCCACGGCCCCGCAGGCAGCGGAGTAGACATTAAGGGCTCCCTTCTCTGAGTAGGCCGGCGTTCCCGGCAAAAGGCACATTTAGACACGTGATTTGCAATGTCGGAGCTGATCCCAGGCCACCACACAGCTGTAGCTGCTCTTTCTCTGCACTTTGTAATGCCTAAGTGGCCATCGTGAATCCTGTTTAACATCTCCTTCCTCATGCTGACAGGAATTACAATACGGTCTTGGAACAGTACCAACCCCTCCAGCTCCGTGAGCTGTGACCTCTCTGGCTGGTAAGCATTTAAAGACATCCAGGCTGCCCGGCTCTCGGGCCAGCCATCTCTTATGTACCTTATAACTTCTTGCAGATCTGTGTCCAAATATGTCTCTTTCTTTATCTCTTCCAGTTTCCTTGAAGAAATGGACTTAGAGGCCAGAACTGAATCAACATACACTTTTACATCCGACTCTGTGGAGGATTCTTCAGCAGCAGCCAGCGGGAGCCTGGACAGTGTATCTGCCACAACCAGCTGCTTCCCCGGCACATGCACTGCCTGAACATTGAACCTGAGTAGTCTCATTAAAAGTCTCTGGCATCTCAAGGGTGTTTTGTCGATGTCATAAGAATTGATAAGAGGGACTAGCGGTTTGTGGTCAGTTTCCAGACTAAATTTCTCCAAACCCACTAGATAACGCTGAAAGCGCTCACAGGCCCAAACTGCAGCCAGGCACTCTTTCTCAATTTGAGCGTATTTTGACTCCGCAGCCGTCAGTGTGCGGGAACAGTAGGCGATGGGCTGTAGTTTGTTGTCATTCAGCTGCAGGAGTGCAGCCCCCAACCCATAACTGCTTGCATCAGCACTAACCACAGTCTTTTTTGAAGGGTCGTAGAACCCCAGCACTGGGGCAGACCCCAGCAGGGACTTAGCATGCAGGAACGCCTTTTCTTGTGAGGGTCCCCAGACCCAGGCAACATCTTTCTTAAGCAACTCTGTGATAGGGTGCAAAACTGTAGATAAATCTGGAAGAAACTTGCCCACGTAATTTACTAGGCCCAATATCTGTCTCAGCTCATGTACATCAGAAGGGCTTTTCATCTGTTCGATAGCCCAAATTTTCTCGGGGTCCGGCTTGATGCCATCCCCATTGATGATATGCCCAAAGTAGCATAATTCAGTTTTCCTAAAATGACATTTTTCTTTATTCAGCTTCAGCCCAGACTCTTTGATAGCCTGCAGCACACAACTCAAACGCTGATCATGCTCCTCCACTGTAGACCCATACACTAGAATGTCGTCCATAACGACTGCTGTGCCCACGTGGCCACTCAGGAGAGAACTCATTTCCCTCTGAAAGATCTCAGGAGCGGAGGATATCCCAAAGGGAAGTCTGCAGAAACAGAACCGACCTACCGGAGTGATAAAGGTAGTCAGTTTGCGGCACTTTGGATCCAGGGGGATCTGCCAAAAGCCGCTAGAAGCGTCTAATGTGGAAAAGAACTTCGCCCCAGCCAACTTCGGGGCTATATCTTCCAGTGTCGGCAGCACAAATCTCTCCCTCTTCACTGCCTCATTCAACCTTTTCAGGTCCACACAGATGCGCACCTTTCCGTTTTTCTTTGCAACTGGAACAATGGGGGCACACCAATCAGTTGCTTCAACCACCTCTTCAATAACCCCCATAGACTTCATGCGCATGAGCTCTTTCTCCACTTGAGGCATGAGCGGGAACGGAATTCTACGAGGAGTAGAAATACTGTACGGGACTGCGTCACTTTTAAGTGCTATACGGACAGGTTTGCAGCTCAGTAGGCCCAACTCGCCAAACATATCTTCAGAGATCTCATTCACTCTGGCCACGAGGCCCAAGTCACAGGCTGCTTTTCTGCTCAATAAACTGTTAACACACTGACCTCGGATCACATGCAGCCACATGGTGAACTTCCTTTGTTTGTACTCACAGCTGGCAAGAAATTTCCCCACACAATCAATGCGGCCACCAGGACTATGAACATTTGTAGTAACCTTCGCCAGCTGGGGCTGTCGAGGCAGTCTCATAAATTCAGCAAAAGACATTACAGTGATATCTGCTCCTGTGTCAATCTTAAAATCAACATTGGCTCCCATTACAGTAAAGGTAACTTTCCAATCTTCCTCTGAGCTTGTCCGTTCCACAACAGACCCCACAAAAGACACTTCCTGACCCTCCTGGTCACTGTCCACCTGCATCTCCTTAATGTATTCAGTTTTACACACCACTTCAAAATGGCCTATTCTGTTACATTTTCTGCATCTTTTATCTCTGGCCGGGCATATAGCACTCTGATCATGAGCCCGGTAGCACCGTGTGCATCGGCCATGTTGCGCCCATCCACTTCTAGGCCTTTCCAGTACTTTAGATCTACCGCTCACACTGTGCCTTTCACTAGCAATTTTCCTAGACTGTTGTACTTCATCCACAATACTCTCAGACCTCAGATCAGCACTTTGCTTTTTCACCAGTTCACTCTGGCGGGCCATCCTAATAGCCCCGTCTAGTGTTAAATCAGGCTCTAACTGCAGCTTCAGGGAGACTTCAGCATCTGCAATTCCAATAACTATTCTGTCTCTGATTTGCTCTTCTTTAGCAACACCAAACTCACAGAATTCAGCTAATTCATACAGGCTGCGCAAAAATGACTCCACAGATTCTCCCACACGCTGATTACGTTTGTGAAAACAAGCTCTCTCATGAATCACATTTCTTTTGGGCACAAAGTGGGCACTGAGTTTATCCATAACTATATCAAAGTTAACTTCTTCCCCTTCTTGGAAAGTAAAAGCATTGAACACTGGCTCTACATCTTTCCCCATAGAGTATAAAAGAGAATTAACTTGTACTTCACCACTCTCCTTGTTCAGTTTGGATGCAATCCTGAAGCGCTGAAACCGCTGACGCCATGTGGGCCAAGCTGCAGGCTGAGAAAAGTCAAAAGGCTCAGGTGGGGTAAACTTTGACATCGTCATCATCAGAAACAGAAGCGTAGTCCAGAACTTCTGACACCATGTCATGAGATGCAGGACATATGCAGGACACAGCAATGATGGTACAACTCTATTTTATTACAGAGCATAGCAATACACATCCAGACAGGTTGATTGTATTAAACTAACTGCGACACAGACACCGGACCTAAGCCCCGCCCACCAGCTAGTGACATCACATCCTGCTATCATCACAAGAAGTATATTGGAAAGTGTCTTAAAACTGACCACTCTATCTGAATCATAAAAGTTTATTTTGACTTGAGTGTCCCTTTAATGCACTGCAGCATTGCAGGACAGCTACTGGCATGTGCAGTACCTTACTGGTTTACCATCTACTGTATGTCCATCTGCTACAACACCTGCGCATGACATTAACTTTGTGTATAAGTGCAGTTTTAAAAAACAAATTCTAGTGTTTATTTATTTTTGCATTACCATGTGTCTATAAATGTTATATAAAAATGTTTATTAAAGCTGTTAAAATAGATTTTGAAACTAACAGTGTATGTCTGATAACAACTTATTCCTACGAATAGATTGTTTATTTGCTGATAAGAATTCCCACAGCTATATTGGTTAAAAGTGGTACTTACATAAGCATAAAAAATAATTGTTTGGGGGGATTTTTATCATAGGTACATCAGGTTTCTTTTGTTTGCTTCAAAAATCATACGGCTAGATTACGAGTTGTGCGTTATGCTTAAAAAGCAGCGTTGGCCGGTCCCAACGCTGCTTTTTAACGCCCGCTGGTATTACGAGTCTTGAAGGTACAAGTGTACCGCTCACTTTTTTGGCCAGACATGGAAATACTGCAAATCCACTTACGTAAATTGCGAATCCTATTTTTTCAATGGGACTTGCATAGTGCCGGTATTACGAGTCTGCCAAAAAGTGAGCACTTGACCCTCTCCTGTCAAGACTGGTACCGCATATTAAAGTCAGTAGTTATGAGTTTTATGGTACAACGCCGTAGCATAAAACTCTTAACTAAAGTGCTAAAAAGTACACTAACACTCATAAACTACCTATTAACCCCTAAACCGAGGCCCCCCCCACATCGCAAACACTAAAATACATTTTTTAACCCCTAATCTGCCGGACCGGACATCGCCGCCACTATAATAAATATATTAACCCCTAAACCGCCGCACTCCTGCCTCGCAAACATTAGTTAAATATTATTAACGCCTAATCTGCCGCCCCAACATCGCCAACACCTACCTACATTTATTAACCCCTAATTTGCCGCCCCCAACGTCGCCGCCACTATACTAAAGTTATTAACCCCTAAATCTAAGTCTAACCCTAACACCCCTAACTTAAATATAATTTAAATAAATCTAAATAAAATTCCTATCATTAGCTAAATAATTCCTATTTAAAACTAAAAACTTACCTATAAAATAAACCCTAAGCTAGCTACAATATAACTAATAGTTACATTGTAGCTAGCTTAGGGTTTATTTTTATTTTACAAGCAAGTATGTATTTATTTTAACTAGGTAGAATAGTTATTAAATAGTTATTAACTATTTAATAGCTACCTAGCTAAAATAATTACAAAAGTACCTGTAAAATAAAACATAACCTAAGTTACAATTACACCTAACAAAATTATCTAAAGTACAAACCCCCCCCCCCCCACTAAATTACAGAAAATAATAAACAAATTACAAGATTTTTAAACTGATTACACCTAATCTAATCCCCCTAACAAAATAAAAAAGTGCCCCCAAAATAAAAAAAGCCCTACCCTACACTAAATTACAAATAGCCCTTAAAGGGGCCTTTTGCGGAGCATTGCCCCAAAGTAATCAGCTCTTTTACCTGTAAAAAAAAAATTACAAATCCCCCCCCCAACATTGAAACCCACCACCCACACAACCAACCCTACTCTAAAACCCACCCAATACCCCCTTAAAAAACCTAACACTAACCCCTTGAAGATCACCTTACCGGGAGAAGTCTTCATCCAACCTGGCCGAAGTCCTCAACAAAGCCGGGAAAAGTCTTCATCCAAGCCGGGCGAAGTGGTCCTCCAGACAGGCAGAAGTCTTCATCCATCCGGCGTGGAGCGGGTCCATCTTTAAGACATCTGACGCGGAGCATCCTCTTCAATCGACGGCTAACACAGAATGAAGGTACCTTTAAGTGACGTCATCCAAGATGGCGTCCCTTCAATTCCGATTGACTGATAGAATTCTATCAGCGTCCTCTTCATCCGGAGTCTTCTTACTAAATGACGGTACCTTTAAGTGACATCATCCAAGATGGCGTCCCTTCAATTCCCGATTGGCTGATAGAATTCTATCAGCCAATCGGAATTAAGGTAGAAAAAATCCTATTCGCTGATGCAATCAGCCAATTGGATTGAGCTCACATTCTATTGGCTGATTGGAACAGCCAATAGAATGCCAGCTCAATCCTATTGGCTGACCTTAATTCCGATTGGCTGATAGAATTCTATCAGCCAATCGGAATTGAAGGGACGCTATCTTGGATGACGTCACTTAAACGTACTGTCATTTAGTAAGAAGACTCCGGATGAAGAGGATGCTCCGCGTCGGATGTCTTGAAGATGGACCCGCTCCGCACCGGATGGATGAAGATAGAAGATGCCGTCTGGATGAAGACTTCTGCCCGTCTGGAGGACCACTTCTGCCCGTCTTGGATGAAAACTTCTGCCCGTCTGGAGGACCACTTCTGCCCGGTTGGATGAAGACGTCTCCCGGTAGGGTGATCTTCAGGGGGTTAGTGTTAGATTTTTTTTAAGGGGGTATTGGGTGGGTTTTAGAGTAGGGTTGGTTGTGTGGGTGGTGGGTTTTAATGTTGGGGGGGGAATCTGTAATTTTTTTTAAGGGCTATTTGTAATTTAGTGTAGGGTAGGGCTTTTTTATTTTGGGGGGGCTTTTTTATTTTGTTAGGGGGATTAGATTAGGTGTAATTAGTTTAAACATCTTGTAATTTTTTTAAATTATTTTCTGTAATTTAGTGGGGTTTTTTTGTACTTTAGATAATTTTATTTAATTTAGGGAATTAATTTAATTATAGTGGTAGTGTTAGGTGTAATTGTAACTTAGGTTAGGTTTTATTTTACAGGTACTTTTGTCTTTAGTTTAGCTAGGTAGTTATTAAATATTTAATAACTATTCTACCTAGTTAAAATAAATACAAACTTGACTGTAAAATAAAAATAAACCCTAAGCTAGATACAATGTAACTATAAGTTATATTGTAGCTAGCTTAGGGTTTATTTTATAGGTAAGTATTTAGTTTTAAATAGGAATAATTTAGTTAATGATAGTAATTTTATTTATATTTATTTAAATTATATTTAAGTTAGGGGGTGTTAGGGTTAGGGTTAGACTTAGGTTTAAGGGTTAATAACTTTAATATAGTGGCGGCGACGTTGGGGGCGGCAGATTAGGGGTTAATATGTGTAGGTAGGTTTCGGTGACATTGGGGGCGGCAGATTATTGGTTAATAAATATAATGTAGGTGTTGGTGATGTTGGGGGCAGCAGATTAGGGGTTCATAAGTATAATGTAGGTGGCGGCGGTGTCTGGAGCGGCAGATTAGGGGTTAATAATATAATGTAGGTGGCGGCGATGTCGGGGGCGGCAGATTAGGGGTTAATAAGTGTAAGATTAGAGTTGTTTAGACTCTGGGTTCATGTTAGGGTGTTAGGTGTAGACATAAATGTATTTTCCCCATAGGAATCAATGGGGCTGCGTTAGGAGCTTTACGCTGCTTTTTTGCAGGTGTTAGGTCTTTTTTCAGCCGGCTCTCCCCCATTGATTCCTATGGGGAAATCGTGCACGAGCACGTTCAGCCAGCTCACCGCTAACGTAAGCAGCGCTGGTATTGAGGTGAGATGTGAAGCAAAATTTTGCTCTACGATAACTTTTTTGCGGTTAACGCCGGGTTTGTAAAAA